>NC_056739.1:1252198421-1252498421 GCF_019279795.1 Protopterus annectens
ACTGCTACAATTTCCAAAACATCCTATTTCATAAATTTTAGATGTGTTACAGCTGGTAAATTCCTTGGTTTGAGATACATGTGTGCAAGCACTACAATGACCACAAGAAATACATCCTAATAGTATATCTCCAAATAGGGTTCTCTGTTGCCTAATAGGTGGAGTGTAATGTTTGTAATGGGTTAAATATGAATTGATGGTTCTCCCTCTACGATAAGAGAATAAACATCTAGAGTTGAACTGTTCACTCAATTTATCCTGGGCTAACAAAATGTCCCAATGGTTATTAATGATATTTTTAAAAATATTGGTATGGGTCCCAAAGGTGGTGACTAACGTAATGGGTTGTGGAGTATGTGTATCCCCCTGAATGGTTCTATCTTTATATTGTAATAGTTGACATCTATCTAGTTGGTCAACCTGGTGCAGTGTCCGAGTGATGCAGTCATGATGATATCCTCTCATGAGTAGCCTGTTAGTTAAATCATTTTGGCAGGCTCTAAGAGTTTGTTCTGAGGAACATATGCATTTAATACGTAGATATTGGGACTTAGGAATATTATTGATGATGTGGCAAGGGTGATGGCTGGAGGCATGTAACAAGGTGTTATATTCTGGAAAGTTTCTGTGTACTTGTGTTTCCAGTGTATGATCCTCCTGTCTGGTTATGATGACATCCAGAAATGTTATTTGTTGGTATTCAGTATGTAATGTAACTTGAATACCCCACTTATTCTCATTAAGGTATTGTATGAATTCATGCACATATTGCTGATCCCCCCGCCACATCATCTAACAATCATCCAAATACCATCTCCAAATATCTAGCTGGTCCAAAAATATGTTATGACTGTCATCATATATTAACTATTCCTCCAAAAAACCCATAACAGATCGGCATAAATGGGAGCAAAAGATGCTCCCATTGCCATACCACGGACCTGCCAATATGATTTCCCATTGAAATAAAAAACATTTTTTGACAGCACGTGTTCATTTAGACATATAAGGAGTGTGTTGAACCCGGGAGTGTATAGTTGTGATTTGTCAAGCCAGAACTGAATAGCCTGTAGACCTGCCCAATGCGGTATACTAGTATATAGGGAGGTGACATCTAGTGTACATAGATACCAAGCTGGTTCCAGTTGTGTGTCCTGAATAATGTTAAGAAAGTGTGTGGTATCTTTTAACCTAGACCTAACCATGGGTAACAAAGGGTTCAAGAATTCCGTAAGGAAGACAGATAAAGGTTCAGTTAACGATCCCCTCCCAGATACTATTGGCCATCCTGGAGGAGTAATAGGATGTTTATGTATCATTGGTAGTAGATATAAATACTGGGGTATGGGATCTAACACCTTGTTGTCTACAGATTTTCTGATTAATTATGCCTTCCTCTGTTGCTAGGTCTAGAAAGGAGTCAATTTCTTTTTTGAAATTAGGAGTTGGATCCACTACCATGTGTATATAAATTTGGGGATCAAAAAGTTGTTTTTCAGCCTCTGCCTGGTACATGTTCCAGTCCATAACCACAATACCACCTCCCTTATCTGCCGGCAAAATAACTAGGTCATGATTAGTACTAAGGTCCTGTAGTGCTTCTTGTTCTGCTTTGGACAAGTTGTGTCTAGCCAACTGGTATTCATGAGAAAAGTGAAGATCTTTTAATACACACTCCTTAAAGACTGCAACATGCTTGAACATGGGAGGCTCAAAATTGGATTTCCCAAAGTGGAAACCAGTAGATCCTTGAGTATTTTGCATATCTGAAAAAATATTTTCAAATTAAGTACTCTATAAAAGTCATTAAGTTCATTGACCAAAGTATTTTCAGGCACCACAAAAGCCGGCACAAAGTTGAGACCCTTATTCAATAGAATCAGTGAACACTTAAGTGAAATAAGAAACAAAAGGGTTTCTAATGCCCTTTACAAACGCACTCTAACACACAAAACTGCCAAATTCACCTTTACCATAATAGACAAAATACAAACGAATAGGTCATGTAAAGCTGGATGGCACAATATATTAAACCAAAAAGAATCCTCTTGGATTATTAGGTTAGGTGCTTTATTTAAACCGGGCTTGAATGAGTTAAGTTTGTTCTGGTCTGAACCAATTGATGGATAACTTTAATTAAGTAATCAAGCCTTTGGCGCACACACACACACACATATATATATATATATATATATATATATATATATATATATATATGCAGCATTAAGGATTTGCCCTAATGGATGTTTTCTGATGCACTGAAGAAGGCTACAACTTTCTAGCCGAAACCGGTTTGCTTTTACTGTATCTATGGGGTTTGCCACAATAAATTGTTACAGATTTTTTCATCTTTCCCTTGTGATGGATATTTTTTTGGACTTAGAATTTCTGTGTAGCCATTGATAGCAGTGGGGGGGGGGGGGGTAGTTTCACCTCATCACTGATATTCTGTCCTGCCTTACATAACTGGTACATTTTGAGTTATCTCTGCTTAATGTCTGAGCTTTGGCCGGCTAACATCTACCTGAAATTATAAGTGAATTTAAGTACACTTTTATCTGCTCTTTTTCATATAGCATTGTATTTAATTTGTTTATTTGTGTTTTTCACTGAATATTAACTCAACTGAAGTTGTGGCTGTCTCTCTACAGTTAGTTCCCCACCACCCTCCCTGTTCTTGTTTTGGTGTTAATGTTGGTGGCTTTAAAATTGCCCGTCACTCTTGTAGATTTGTATTTGGATACTCTTTCTGGGCCCATCTCATTTGCTCGCTCAACTGAGTGCAGTGAGATCATATTCTGATTTCAGGCACTCCTACTGTGTACAAAGAGAGCATTTGGGAAGGACAACCCCTGTAGCCTCATAATCATACTCTGTTCCCTCCCTCAAAAAAAAAAAAAATAAATAAAATATATATATATTTTATTCAGCTGCTCTTACTGTAACTGTCTTAGTTGCTCTTCTGCATGCTGTTATCTGTTCAGTCACTCTTACTCTGCACTTATTACTACTTGTTAGTAGCCTTCTAATTTACTGCCTTCTGCACTTAGTCATTTGTTAATTTAATTGCATTTATTTGAACTGTATTTGCCGTAGTGTTGCTACACACTCGGGTGTGCTGGCCTGCACTGCAATTTGAATTGTATTTACTGCTGTTTTAGCTGCTTTTCTGTAAAAAAAAAAAAATTCTAAGCTTGTTTCTTGCCTTTCCTGTAACTAGTCAAGTCCAGATACAGACTTGCTGTATTCAGGACTGTTGGTAAGCTTCTGAGCCCCCAAAGCCTTTCTGTGTTGGAGGGAAACCTTCTAGCTTATCAGTGGGAGTGGTAAGCACTAGGTAGCTTATCTATCATAGGAAGACTGGGTTTTGGCCCTGAAATTGTAAGTTCATTGGCCGTTTGGGCAGTTTTTCTATCTCTTTCTACTTTCTGGTTAAAAGCCCGTTTTATGTTTGGTCCCCGCCTTTCCTATAACTAGTAGTCCAGGTACAGATTTGCTGTATTCCAGCACTGTTGGTAATTTTCTGAGCCCACCCAAGCCCTTCTATGTTGGAGAGAAGCTTTCTAGCTCATCAGTGGGAGTGGTAAGCACTAGGTAACCTGTCTACCACAGGAGGAGTGGTTTCTGGCCCAGAAATTATAGTTTATTGTCCGTTTGGGAAGCTTTTCCATCTCTTTCAACCTTCTGATTTAAAAGCCTGTGTTTGCGCTTGTTTCCTGCCTTTCCTGTTACTGGTCTAGTCCAGGTACAAATTTGCTGTATCCAGGACTCTTTGTAAGCTTCTGAGCCCCCCAAGCCTTTCTGTGTTGGAGGGTAGCCTACTAGCTTATCAGTGGGAGTGGTAAGCATTAGGTAGCCTATCTACCACAAGAGGAGTGGTTCCTGTCCAAGAAATTGTAGCTATTGGCCGTTTGGGCAGTTTTTTCCATCTCTTTCAACGTTCTGATTTAAAAGCCTGTGTTTGCGATTGTTTCCTGCCTTTCCTGTTACTGGTCTAGTCCAGATACAGAGTTGCTGTATCCAGGACTGTTGGTAAGCTTCTGAGCCCCGCAAGCCTTTCTGTGTTGGAGGAAAGCCTTCTAGCTTATCAGTGGAGTGGTAAGCACTAGCTAGCCTGTCTACCACGAGAGGAGAGGTTCTTGGCCCAGAAATTGTAGTTTATTGACCATTTGGACAGTTTGTCCGGCTCTTTCAACTTTCTGGTTTAAAAGACCACATCTGTGCTTGTTTCCCATCTTTCCTGTAACTAACCTACTGGGTAGCACTAGAAAGCCTTAAACTGATACAAGTCTTCTGGCTTAGAAGAGAGACTTTGGAGTGATTAATTATACATTTTCTGTACTTTCTTGCTGTACTTAACTGCTTTTTGCCTAAACGCAGATTTTCCAGTGTTTATTGTGACTTAAAAGCTTGTTTTTTTCACATATTGTACTTATTTAACTGCCTGCACTTTTAAAAAGTTGTTTTTTGTTTAAATAATTTGTTTAACAGTTGTAGGCTACACAGTGAAGTTGATAGCCTTTTCTGATTGTTTGTAGTCATTTAAAGCTGTTTTAAGTGTATTTTTTTTTTTTTACTGTTTTTGCCTTATCTTTTCAGAAAAAAAAAAAAAAAATTCCTTGTTTCCCGCCTTTCTAAGCTAGTATAGTCCAGTTTTCAGGCTAGTGCTGAATTCAGGGCTGTGATACTAGTTTCTGAGTTGCGCATACCTTACTTGGATAGAAGGAAGTTTCTCTATTCACCTGTGAGAGAGTGGAGCTTTGAGCAACCTATCTGTCCCTGGAGGAGTGGTTCCAGCCCAGAAGTTAGTAGTTTATTGGCCATTTTGGGCTAATTTCTATCGCTTTCATTTCCCTACTATAAAAAGCACATTTGCACAGTTTTGCACACCGGGCAGCGCCAGTTAGCTACGGTTAAATTATTCCCGGCTCCACTAAGCCTCCTCTTTAGTTTTTCCCTTGAAACTAGTCTAACTCTCAACCTAAACACTCAAAAAGCATCCTACAGCCCAGTACTTGCTCAGACCTAATATACCCTGACACTGATTGCCCAGCAAGGCAAGGCTATTTATTCATCCCTCAACAACCAAGCGACTAAGCAGCTCACCCTACTATTCAGGCATGACCAAAGGGCAATTTCAGGTGTACTCTCCAGTCCAGCTGGTGAATCTGGGTATCCTGAGGCAATGTTACAACTGCCTCATGTACACAGACAACCCTCTCCTTCTACCTCAAAACACTAACATATGCGAGAGATGCAATTATACAGCCAAACTGGAAGCTAAGCTGTCTCCACCTAAGACTGGAACAGTCAGTCAAGAGGAGAAGGTTAACACTTGCACCACACCTCCAGCCGCAAACAGATCTACTAAAACAGCACTGGCAAAAAATACACATAAATACATAAAATCATACTTGGAGGCTCTAAATAAAAACCTGCAAAAGCATCAGAGACCTCCAAAGCAGACACCCACACAGCCTGCACCTCCCGTCACAAACCAGACAACACATAAAACATAAAATCAGTGTGCCGCACAATCACAGCCCTTAAGGCAAAATAACATAACTAACGCACTAGTAATAGGTGACTCTATAGTCAGGCACACTGACGTCCCACTCCCTAGGCTGGACAAGCAGAAGGTTACTGTTAGCTGCCTGTCGGGAGCCAGAATCCGCCACATAACACAAGCACTCAGGTCACTCCAGAATAAGTACAAATATGACTCTGTCATTGTTCATGTTGGTGTGAATGACCTGAGACGTACCTCCCTGGACTACATGAAAAGAGACATGGAAGAGCTCTCTGATCATGTAGCCCAGGCTTGTATGACCCTGACCCTGAGTAGCATCCTGCCCTTACCAAGAATGATACCTCAGTATAAAGAAAAAAATGATCAATTTCAACAATTGGCTATGCTTCTGATGTCATTCAAAGGGGATCCAGTGTCTGTCAGCCTGGGATGACATGCTCGACAAGCCGCGTTGCTTCGCAAGAGATGGCTTGCCCCTGTCACCCCTAGGCTTTCGAATAATGGCCAAGGCTCTTGCTGCCTCCATAGTGCCTTTTTTAGGCAAGGCTCAAAAGTCAAACCCACCTCCATAAACAGCACAATTAACAAAAAACTGAGGGTTATGCTACTCAGCGCCATGAGTTTAATTCTCAAAATGCACGCGCTTGAAGCACTCCTCAGTATGGAGAACGTCGACATCTGTGCAGTAACTGAAACCTGGTTCAAGGCTCCAGGGAGCACCCCAGCACTACCAGGATACAGCTCATACCACACATTTCAGCCACAGAACATGGATCGAAGCACAAAAGGAGGGGGTGTATCCATATTCATCAAGGATACCTACAACTCCAGGTTAGTGGCGCAGCATGATACCTCTGAGATCATCCATGTGCAACTAAAATCGGGCAAATCTGCAATGTAAATTGTGGCCTGCTACAGATCACCCTCCATGACCCAGGACCACCACTGCACCTTTCTGGAGACACTGGAAAACATGAAGGTCCTACCGAACACCCTGATATTGGAAGATTTCTATTACCCTACCATTCACTGGGAAAACTACTTGAGTGCAAACTCCCAGGCCCAGCGCTTCCTGGAATTCATCAACTCAAATGCCCTGGATCAGCTGGTAAACTCCCCTACCAGAGGTGAAAACATATTGGACCTGGTCAACGCCAACATGGGCAACAGGTGTTCCAAACGGGAGGTCAACCTGTCACTGGTTAGATTAGACCATAAACTAATCAGTCTGGTTGTCCACACCCCACCACCACCCGCAACTAAGGAAACCACAGTAAAAAACTTTTCTAAAGTAAACTTCACCTTACTTAAGACAGAGGTGGTAAGTTTCACAGCCCCCACGCTAAAGGATAACCACTGCCCAAGATGCAGAAACCTTTACAAATGCACTCTGTGAGCACCTACAAGGATGCATGGATCGTGCCATCCCTAGCAAAACCAAGACTCACTCCTCTAAGAGAAGGAAACCAGTTTGGTGGACCCCTGCCATAAACAGGGTATACAACAGAAGGAGGAAACTAGTTCAGAAAAAAAAGCAAATCCCAAGAAGGAAAGACATCCCTGAACAGTATTAGTAAGAAACTTAGGTCCCTCATGAAATCATCCAAGGCTAACTTCGAAAGAAAAATAGCCAAGGATTCAAAAGATAACCACAAAGCCTTCTTTAGCTATGTTAAGTATCTAAGTGGCAACTCGCAAATATGCACTGAACTAGTGCAAAATAGCACAAAATATACTGAACCTACTGATATTGCCAACATCCTGGCAGATAGATTCAGTGCAAACTTCACCCCCCTCTCACCTCCAAAAGGGCCCACAACAATACTGGAAAAGTGTTGTTATTGTTGTTTTTCTTTCGGCTTTTTCCCGGTTAGGGGTCGCCACAGCGGAATTCAGGTCTGCTAATGATTGGCAGTAGATTTTTCACTCTGCCGAGGTGCCAGCTCGACGTCCAACCTTCAGTGAAGGCACGCCCATTCACGCATGTCTTTCGAATGCCACTCGACCGCAGGGAGGACATGCAGACTCCACACAGAAGGCACTCCAGCTGGGAATCGAACAGGAGAACCTCTTGCTGTGAGGCAACAATGCTACCGCTGCACCACCGTGACTTAAAGTGTAGTGTTCCAAAAAAATCACAGCTGCACAGCTGAAAACAGCCCATTCAAAAGCCAAAAACACAGCGTCGATGGGACCAGATGGTGTCCCAGGCTGCGTCTTGCACGAACTACAGAACGAACTAACCCCCCACCTAAACATGCTGTTCAACCTCAGCCTCTCCACATGCTACGTGCCCTTAGAATGGAGCACAGCAACGGTTATTCCTGTCAACAAAGGAGGGGCCACAACTGACCCTGTTAACTATCGCCCTATAAGCCTTACTAGCCTGGTTTGCAAGGCTATGGAGCGCATCATCATGGAACTCATTAACAAAGACATTGGGAACCTCCAAACACTTGACCCGACCCAGTTCGGCTTTGTTAAGGGCAGATCATGCCTACTAAACCTGGTTGACTTCTTCGAGACAGTCACCAAGGCCATAGACGAGGGAAAGGTGGTTCACACAGCCTACCTTGACCTTGACAAGGCCTTTGACACCATTCCCCACTTGGGTATTACAGAAAACTCACCAGCCTGAACATAAACCCCTACGTCACGAGATGGGTTGCTAACTGGCTTACAGACAGAACTCACACGGTAAGAATAGTGGGCTCCAGGTCCGACTCTAAACCAGTCACAAGTGGTGTCCCACAAGGCTCAGTCCTGGGACCCCTACTGTTCGGCATATACTTCTCAGAAGTACAGGCAAACACAGGAGGACTATGGCTAACCAACTTCGCTGATGACTGCAAACTGCGAGTCATAAGTGACTCTCCAGCTGACATGGACATCCTCCAAAAGGGCGTTACTGAAACGGACACCTGGTGTCAAAGTCATGGCCTCAAGCTAAATGCCAAAAAATGCATAGTCATCCCGTTTGGGAAAAACTAAACACCCACAAATTACCACGTAGGTGGCAGCTCCCTCAATACAGAAGAAGCAATAAGAGATCTGGGGACCCAGGTAGATAGTAATCTTTCCTTTGACAATCATATTGCCAAAGCAGTTAGGAAATCCTTCTATGTGGCCCATCTAATTACTTAAGGGTTTGCATCTAGAAATAAAGAGGTTATAGTGCCCCTCTGCTTGTCACTCATCAGACCCATCATAGAGTACAATGCCCCATTTAGCATGTACCTCACAAGACACTTCCAACAGCTGGAAAGACCACAAAAGTACCTCACCAAGAGGATTACTAGCCTCAAACATATGCCCTATGCAGCCCGACTGAAAAAACTCCAGCTGTACTCAGTGGCATAGCGCTTACTCAGAGGTGATCTCTGCCTGACTTACAAAGCCATGTCCAACTCAGAATTGATGGACATGCTCCACCTAAAGAAATCCAAGTCACTGCGAGCCACGTGCTTTAGTGAGCTAAACCTCACTACAACAATAAATAGAACATGCTGGAGGGATAGATTCCTGTCACAGAGACTCCCCATGCTTTGCAACAAAATTCCAAACTACATCAGGCAGAGCCCCTCACTAACACTCTTCAAGAGAGACCTTGACGAGTGGATGGGTAACAGAAAATACACCCCTGGGATCACTTCATTGGCTCTGCTTGACAGAGGATCAGTTAATTAATCAATGGGGCGGTGAAAGCCGACACACTCTGGCTAGGCTTATAAATGCCCTTGGGCAGATAGCCTAATACTTATCTATGGACCTATGAACATAGTTACTATATTATCAATTATATTAAAACCTTCCAATTACAAGCCACATGTATTCCTTCTGGATTTAAAGTGCCAATTTTCAATATAAAAAGTGCTTCCTTATGTAAAAGCTTCTTTTTTACATTCATGCATTTATCTGTTTTCTCTATTTTTTTCCAAGATGGTCCCCTGCAGACATGCAGGGTCCCCATCATGACTGTCCAGAAAGTGTTGAGCTAAGGGGCTTTATGTTTTTTTTTTATTTTTAATATCTCTTAAATGCTCTTGCAACTGCATTTTAAAAGCCCTAATGATACATTCTGTAGTGCAACTGAACTTATCAAGAACTTTAAATCTATGACCATTTATTGTTTCAAATGTATGAACTATATGCTTACATGAGATGCACTTTCCACATGCATATGTTCCTGCAAACTTAGGCATGTTTTTATATTTTGACTTGGAATGACAAATTTACTACGCACCATTCTATCTTTTATGTTCCTTCCTCTTTTAAATGAAATTATTAGATATTTATTAAGTTCTGAAAATTCTTTAAACCTAAAAAGGAAGTTCCAGTTTTGCTTAATAAGTTGCTGTCATTTTTCAAGTCATAAATATTAACCATAAAAATCTGTTTATCATCCTTCACTTTATTATTTACCTTCCCCCTTCTGTCATCATTTATTTTTTATTTGCCCTTCATAACTTTATCTAGTGCGTTTTTGACTTCTCATTTTTCATAACCCCTTCTAATAAACATATTGACTGTTTTTCCAATTCTTTTTCTAAAGTCTCATTATTATTACATAGTCTTTTGATTCTTATAAGCTCCCCATATGGGAGAGACCTTATTAGATGTTCTGGATGTAAACTAGTTCCATGTAAAAAAGAATTGTTATCGTCAGATTTTCTATGTATAGTTGTTTCTGTTCTTTTACCATCAGTACCCTTTAAAACTATATCCAAAACATTACTTGACTATCACAAGCTGATATGTCAAATTCTAAATCAAATCTATTAGTATTAAGTTCACTCACAAAATTATGCACCTTAATCCATTATGACAAAAATTAAATTGTCAATATATCTATACATATGTATCTATATCTATAATACTGAAGGACTTTTTTTTTTTTTTTAAATTGTGTATAATGATTTAATTAAATGAATAGTGATGTATGTAATGTGTGATGGTGTGTTTAGTTTTGTACTCCATTGAAGGCTGAGTTAGCCAAGGTGCTAGAGTTGGATATAATAAAAAAGTTTTATGGTCACTGGTTTGCCGTATTTTACAATCTACCACAGTTTTCGTGAGTTGTATTTTAACAACTGTATATTCCCTTGGCAGATAAAATGGACAGCATCTTAACATTATGTTCTCTGGATGTTGAATATTTGATTGTGGTTTTATTAGTGCACCAAGTATTATTAGTATAAACACACAGTCCTTTACCTGTTTTTTTTTTTACCGGAGTCAGACGTTCTATCAGCTCGATAGAGTGTGCATCCTGCCAGCTCAACTGTAGCATCTGGTATACTGGGATTCAACCATGTCTTCAAAAAAAAAAAAAAAAGCCAGCAGTCCTTTATAATTTTATTAGTAGAAGTATCCAGTCTAAGCTCATCCATTTTATTAACAAGTGATCTGGTATTTGCAAGAAAAGCTCTAGGAAGAGGGGTTTTATGCTCAGCAGCTCTCAGCCTAGCTAGCAATCCCACTCGTGTACCCCTCTATTGCTTCCTTTCCCTGCGGTGTCTTTTTCCAAGTGTAGAAGTCAGTGTAAATCCCATGGTCTAAAATGTCCTGTATTATTTCTGCACTATAACTGTTTGTACCATTCAAGCTATTTAAACCAATTTGTAGACGGTCCTGACGACTGTAATAGATGCTCAGTCTCATTTACAACACAACGACAATCCACATCAATGACATTGTTATGAAAAAAGCACCTATTTGGGAAGCATAAATCTGCAACATTTTTGCGCACCTCCATCTTTTGCACTGGATGGTCTGTTTTCTTGTAGTGGTTTAGAAGACGAATGCTTCCACTTGGAAAATACTTTGCATCTGGGTCAAGGCAAATACCAAGCAGTACATTTAACGCCTCTTGTCTTGGTCCTTGATCATCTTCTCTTTTTCTGTTCGATTTGACATATAATTAAATCATTCTAAGGATACAGTCCACCTAGTAGTAGTGTTTGTTTGACTTGCTGTTATTTGCCTGACTATTGCTGATCTCTGCATTTCTTTGGGATTGAAGTTATTCATTTAAGGGTTGTTTATTTCTGTTTTTTTATCTTTTTTCTTATATTGCATTTTGTTTTGTTTTAAGTTTTTTGTTCTTTTTGGAGTTTAAAGAGGTCTTGGCTAGGGACAGTGAGAAAATAATTATTTTGCAGACAGTGAATAATAGCCAGGTAATTGGTGGGAGGAGCTGAAAAATATCATTCCTCATTTAACTACAGACATTCAGTGGCATCTTTATTTAGCTGTAGTGCTTGTCAGACTTGATGTTCTCTTTCGGACTATTGCTGATCCCTGTCTGCGTTTGATTTTCCCCACCCACCCAGTCTGCTTCTGTTGTACTTTTAAACTTGGTGGATTTTCAGTTGCCTGCCCCTGTTATCAAACAATAAGCTAAACATACATCTCTAACAGCATTGTAGCCTAGCTAGTTGCATTTCTGAGTAATGGCCTTGTTTTGTGTGGGGTTTTGCTTAAATTGGCTTGATGTGGCTGCCACCATCTGCCTTTTGGTGACTCTGGGCCTTCTGCATCACATTTTTCATAACTGAGGGTTAACGTATTAGGTGATTCAGGCCAACAGTCAGTAATGGTTGGATACCTTAGATATATCTGTATATATTTTATAGATTAGTTTGCTTTTCTGGATGACAAATTTTACATATTTCCATTTGGCAGAAATGTCACTGCTAAGCCTTCTGTTTTATCAGATTTTGAGTTTGCTGTAATGCCTGTGTTGTGCTTTGTTACTTAGCTTCCTGACATAATTTCTGGTTGTCAGATGTCATTATTGCTTTATTGCTGATGTCATGCAGAGAGAGACTTTGCACTGATTTGAAATTATATATTTTTTTTAGTCTTTCATAAGCCATCTGGGAAGGGAGAGAGGATTCTTTTAGGCAAGTTTCTTTATTGTTTTGTAATGTATTTATTTATAATCATGCATTCCAAGAAATCATGCCAATCTGATTTTACTTCAGAAGCATTATACATGTTTTTGACACTTAGTGCAATGATGTAGTGATCCTCGTTGTTTTAAATAAGACATATTATCTTCCATCAGAGAATCTACTGGGTACATAAGCAATTTACAGATGAAGGACAAATGAGATTGAGCTTTGTCAAATGAGTCAGACAATGGTCCTTAACAACATGGATGTAATTGTCTTCAGTGTACTGATAATGAGTTGTTTTAACTGCTTGCTTACCTTGAGGGAGTTGTAATTTAGTGTTTGGAGATGCTAGAGAAGTGACTAAACTGTTAGGTAGTATGGGCAAAACTCCTCTTGGTGGTGTGTGTGTGTGTGTGTGTGTGTGTGTGTGTGTGTGTGTGTGTGTGTGTGTGTGTGTTGGGGGGGGGGGGCACTAACCTCAAGCATATCCAGCTTACTAAGTTAGAGAACTGTGGCATTCAGAATGTTTTCTAAAAGCATTTCTGGTAAATCATCAGCGTTTTGGCATTACATGAGGATTAGCAAACAGCATACATGTCCTTAGTGTCTGACTCTACTTCCTCTGATCTTTTAATTGCATCATTTAGTTTGGGCTAATTTTAGACCACTTCCTTGTATTTTAATATTTTATAGTGTGTTCCACTTCAGATGATGTAATGCAACTTTTGCATAACATTAGTTTTTGTAAGGTAGTGATTTTGAAAGGGTTACTACTTACCGATCTGAAATACAGCATTATTAAGCAATACTGGCTAAGCATGTTTATGATGCCTTTGTTCCTTTTTTATTTACAACTGAATTAAAATTCTTACCACTAAATTGTGTATATTGAAGACATACGTTTGCACAAAAAGAACATAACCACTTTAACTATTTTTGTCAAATTGTGCCTTTTTTTTTTGGTCTGGACCTCTCAATTGTCCCTGATTTTGTCTTGCACTCTCTTGCCCCATCCTTTTTGCAATTTTGATTTTTCTGGTTAATCAAGGAGGATTACAATCAGTCAGTAATGCCAGACATTAGAGTTTTGCCCTTATGTTTGTTCAGAAAAATACAGGTTGATGCAAAAACCTGCTGTTAACTTTTTAAAGTGAATTAGATCAATATTTAAACATTGTCTCTGATTTAGGGCCCCCCATTATGTATGGCTTTATCCCTGATTCTTGAACAAATAAGTTGAGCTATATTTAAATGTTGTGCATCAAGTTTACCTGAAGGTAGCAACAAGCAAGCCAACCATAAATGCAAGTCTGCATACTCCACTGACTGCAGAAAAGGTGGCATAGTCAGGCAGACTTCTTGCTGCAGAACTGCTAGCAAAAGGTGAACCGAAAGTCTCTTTCCGTATAGAATTATGATCATTCACCTAATTCTGACAGTAACAGTAAATGATCGGTCTTGGTCTTGGCTACCAGCTTGACCTGTGCCACAACCACCAGACTGAGATATTTAGTTTCACTTGTTTTATTAAAGTTATACTTAAAATAGTGTTATTGTTACTATTATTCACTTTTTTGGGGGGGATACAGTTTGTTGCTTGTCATTATATTATTAATAGAACAGCAGTTTCAGTTAATAGTAGATTTATCTACATTAGCTTAATTTATTAGTAGTACAGAAACCTTTAGGGGACTAGCTGTTGCAGATAATATAAGTAAAACAATATATTTCTCTCTCATCAAGCAGTATGCATTTCTGCACATTGATTTAATTCGCACTTCTAGTTTATTCTCCTATTCTGGGGTAAAAACAAAGCCATGACATTGTCATCATCCCAGCAGCCATCAGAGGGGGTATTTGCCTTGAAGCCATGCTGCTCCCCTCTGCATACCTGGATGAAGACATGCAGTAGAATGATAGTGACACCCCAACACCATGTGCAAAATGGAAAAAAAGGGTTTGAAGATGGATGGATGCAAGGGCATGTCACCCTTTTCTATGAGTGATGCAACCCCATATCCACACCCTTTTGTTAACAGATGCTTCTGTCCATCTGTGGTCTTCAAGTGGGGATTGCAGGTGGAATGCATTTACTAGGGCACATATCCCGTATGAGAGGCATGCAGTTACCTCCTCATCATTCCTGTTTGTCCCCATCGGCTCTTCCAGCATCCAGGTCACTGTAAGGGCTTCATCCCTGTACACCACAGCCAGCTATTTAAATTAATAACTCTTAGGTGAAGCAGGGGGTCCACGAGTAAAGGACACAGCACTAGTAACATTGAAGTGACAGGTCTGTCTAGGCTGTAGAAGAAATAGTAACATGAAAGTAAACTCTGTTTATAGCAAACAAATACACACATGCGTGTACACAGTCAGGGGAAAAAGGACTGAGTTTTCTTCCCCTTCGCATTCTGGAAAGTAAAATATGTCTGACCACCAGTAAATAGCCCAAGTCCTACTGCTTTAGCTGCTGTACAGTAATTTTATCATCTTTCAGGTGAAGGTGGTCCACACAAGACCAGGTTTCTGGAAAAGAAGCCTGCCTATATCTGAAGAGATCTTGCAAACAATGAAGAACAGTCAAAGTGTATTAGTTACCTTAAACTAATCCTGTTCACGCTTGTGTACATGTGCATGCACACACAGAATCCTGTTCATGCCCATGTGCCTGCTCGTGCACACAGAAAAAATAGCAGAAGCCATAGCCAGCCTTAGGCATAGGCCAACTACGTGGCTGCCTAGGGCGCCACTCAAGCAGGGGCACTTTTCCGGTGTTTATTTGGTGTAGGTAGACCAGGATGGGAGCACCAGGTGGTGTGGGGGGGGGGGCGGCGGCATACAACCCTTTTGCCTAGGGCACTGGTTGACCTAAGGTCGCTCCTGGCACCAGCTGTACAGAGTTTATTGTTGTATTCTTTTTCCCAAACTAAAAAAAAAGTCTTTTTTTCATTGTGCAGCTACATGAATGACTGAAGTACAACCGCACTGTATGGATTTATTTATTTATTACTGTTTGATGACTAGGTGGATGAACTGTTCTATTGACCCTTTTCAGTCACGACCCAGGATCATACATTAGTATATAGTGTAAAAGCGGTTAACGACATGCAAGTTAAATAGTAGTAGGTGTGCGTGTGAGTGGGTGTACCTTCCTTGAAGGTTGGGCGCCGGGGTGAAAACTCGCCACCGTAAAAATTCACTGCCAATCATTAGCAGACCGGAGTTCTGCTGTGGTGACCCCTAACTGGGAAAAGCTGAAAAACATAAGTTTTGAGTAAAGATAAAACTAAAAAAAAATGCAAATATATACATATGTGATGCTTAGAGTCTTAAGTCGAGCTGCAAGTGGAGATAACAAAATGTTACTGTCTTAACCATTATCTCTGTACCATTTATAAGTGGATTCAGTAAGTAGATGATGTTCATCATTCTTATGCTGCCATAGCCTATGAGTTGTATCCTGCCAAGGATACAGCAATTGGCCAGCAAACACTGTGACTGCCTATAGGATAAGCCCTTTTGGAGGAATCTATAAAAGTTGCCACTGTGACTAAAATCTTCTGTACTTTCTTGCAGCTTTGAGGCTTCTCTGGAGCAACAGTCAGTCTAGGCTTTCTGTCAGAAAGATAAAACCCCTTTGGGGAACCCCATCACACTTTTTATGTATTAATAATAATAATAATAATAATAATAATAATAATAATAATAATAATTTGAGTGTTTTCTATTGATTTCTCTCACAGTTATGGTATATCTCTTTAAGAATACCAGCTTGGGCACATCAGCAGACATTGTTTGATTACCGTTGTTATCTGTATAGGATTTGCATTCTTGGCTCATAATATTTTGTGACTTGGGGCTTACTCTACATTTATTTTTAGGACTTTGTTTTTTTTTGACAATCAGAAAGCATAATTTAAAGGGAAAAAATGGACTGTTGTGTGAATGCTTATGTATACGTCATGATAATGCATTTTATTGCATCTTTCTTGGACAGTTCACTTTGAGGAATGTACCTCTGTTTGGACAGGGAATTTATGTGCTGCTTCTATTAACTTTGTGTGGAGGATTTAAAAACTACAGATAGGGTTGTGTGCCGTTTGAGTGAAGTAAGTGGCGACTTAGCTTCCAAAAGACTCCTACCAGCATGTAGGGCTTCTTCATCGGCTACATCAGGGATACTTACCCTCTGGTCCTCCTGCTGCTCGCTCCTTTTTCCAGTGTACCAGGGAAAAAAAAGCAGTTAAAATATGAGTCTTTGTGTTTAGTGTGGGTTCCTTTGATGCCTCAACTAATGGTGGGTGACTCCCTTTGATCAATTACATACTTTCTTGAATACTTCAGGAGTGACCTTGTGGCCACTGTGGAACAAGAGGTCAGACATGTCCTTTGCAGATGCTCAGTCTCTGACATGAGCATGAGATAACTATCCTTTTCAAGTACAGGTGACACTTTGAGGGGGTCTTCTCAAAGTGGTCAGGGAAAGAGACCTCTGTCTCGGGGTGATATGTTGCCCCCTACTCAATCTTCCTTTTTTTTTAAACATCTTTATTGAATTATCACTTGTGACATAAGCAAATTTATATTTATATAAAAGTAATCAAGCTGTATTAACAAGTTCACATTTACAAACATTATAGATGTATTGCTGTATGTCATATAACCTAAGCAACCTGACCTTTTTCTAAACAAGAAACCTCTTTCTTAAACCATCACTTACGACATAGGCAATCATATAATTATATAAATGAAAACAAACCACAGCGACACAATCCTAGTTGCAAGAATTTTACATCACAAACCATATTGGCATACTCCCAGTTGCAAACATTATACATCACTTGTAATCTACCCAATCATTTTCAGTCAAACATTACATAGCTCATTTAAGTCTTGCCTTCTTTTAAACCTCATTCCTTCCCTGCATTTATTTTTCCCACATTTCCAATTTTTTCCTGTGTAGTTTACCTTTTTATTTCAATTCCAGTTGTTTTATCTCTGTTACTATATTCACCACTTATAGTATAGTTGGTTTAGATTTTGATTTCTATTTTCTAGTAATTGCTTTTTCGACAGTTAGCATAATTAGGCAATACAGGTCTTTACCATGTCTAGGCAATTCCAATTCTGTATCGTAGCTCAGAAAAATCATCTCCCTCGTCACGCAAATCTGCCCACCCAGCATCTCCAACAGTGCATCCCGCAGGGAATCTTTAAAGTCTGCACTCCCAGAAAATATGTTCCCAGTCACCTCCTTCTTCCCTGTCACACCTCCAACATTTGCTGTGTACCTGAGGAAAATTTCTGTGGAGTCTACTTTGGGTATACAAATATCTATGAAAACATTTTAAAGCAAAAATACTGAATCCTCTAGATTTTGTTGCATATTTGGGAGACATACATATATCATTCAGTTGTTTCTTTGTGAATTGCTTATCCGGTCTCTCTTCCTAATCATTTCTAACCTCCTCTGATTGATTCTTATAGTTATCATGCAATATATTATATGCTCTACTGATTATTCCTTTTTAATGGCATCTTCTGTTGTAGATTTTACTAAAACTCTACCAGTGCTGGTCTTTCATTTAGGACCACCCTATTTCTTTCTCTTTGCCTGTACTCTGATATCAGTCCTTGATAGGGGAGGCAATCTCTAACCTGCAGTCCAAATAAATTCTTGGCATCTTCCCATTCTGTCATCTTTCCTTCTCTAGTTATTTGCTCCCAGTACCTTGGTTCCTTTGCCAATTTTCCCCAATACATTCCAGCCCCCTCTTGCCTATTGTCTATAACCCTAATTGCAGTCATCCATATCGGAAGAATCTCCTTTCTCCATTCCCATATTGGCTTAGTTCTTAAGATACTTTCTGCTACTTTATAGATATAATTTTCTGTATGATTATTGTCATTCTCCTTAAAGGCCTTCATCCAAAATCCCAGTCTCTCCTTGTTTCTTCAGCCCCCCCCCCCCCATCATCATCCCTTTCCACTTAATTGAATTATAGTTTTCTGCTTGTGCTATGTATAGGAACCTTAACTGTGTAGCTCTGAAATAACCCTTCAAATCAGGTAATCTCATTCTGCCCTGTTTTGTTGGAAGAATCAACTTATTCCACTTGACTCCTGCTGAATTCCCCTCTCAGATAAGGTTTTCAGCTCTTTATTAATTGATATCCACAACTTTTCCTCTGGTTGATAAAAATATGCCTGACCTGTGTATAAGACTGATGGGACTAAAACATTTTAACTGCTTGTATTTTACTGTCCATATCCATATAACAAAGCTTCAATTTTCTCAGTTTTTGTAATATCTTTTGTTTAGTCTCTTCCCACAGATCCCCTTCAGAACATCTAAAGCTCATAACATCGAAGCTCACAACACTGAGACCATAACATCTAAAACCCATAACGTCTAAAACTCACGATGTTAAGAGTTTTAGACGTTATGGTTTTAGATGTTATGGTCTCAATGTTCTGAGCTTCGATGTTATGATCATTCACTGTTTTGAAGGGGATCCCTTCCCACATATCCTTAGCTGCCACACCAGAATCACTTTTAATCCACACTCCTAAGTACTTCATTTTATCATGTCCCCATAAATATGGATATTGCTGAACCAATTCTTATGTGGGTACATAATTTACTGCTATTGCCTTTGTTTTAGCTTTATTAATTTTGTTTCCTGAAAAGATTTGAAGTTGTCAGAATGTTCCACAGCACTGTAATGTCTCTTTCTGGTTTTGTCAAGTATAAAATAATATAATCTGCAAAGAGAGCCAGCTTTTCTTGACTACCATACCAATTATGTCCTTGAATTTCTGAGTCCCTTATTTTCTTTGCCAATGGTTCTAAAGGTAAATATGATTTTAAAGATAATACAAATAAAAAAAGGGGAAAGAGGACACCCCTGCCTGGTCCCTCTGCTGAAGCAGAAATTATCAGAGAGGACCCCACCCACTTTAATTTTCACCTTCGATCCCTCATATATCCTCATGTTCAACCTTATAACTTTTTCAGAAAATGCAAATGCTTCCATTGCCCTGCTCATAAAGTCCCAACTTATTCTATCAAAACTTTCTCTGCATCAAAATCCACCAACAGTAATGGCATTTTCTTACATTCTGCTTCCTTCTGGATCATCAGTGTTCTTTTAATGTCATCAGATGTTTGCCTCCCCTCCAAAAAAACACATTGATCCATATCTATCAATTCTGGCATTACTTTTGCCATTCTTGTAGCCGTTATAGACATGAACACTTTATAATCATGGTTTAGTATTGAAATGGGCCTGTATGAAGCTGGATCTGATGGTTATTTACTCTCTTTATGTATTATAGCTGCCACTGCTTTCTTCCAGGATGCTGGTACTTCTGCTCCTCCTAAAATGCTGTTAAACAAAACATTTCAGATCTTTATCAGTTTTTTCCCCTCCTAGCTTCCAAACTTCCATGAGAATACTCTGTATTCCTGAGGACTTTCATGTAAATTGGTTATACATCACAATTTTTATCTTCTCTCCTCCTTTCCTACCCGTTAATAATTGAGCCTCATCTACCTCTAACCTTGGCATATTTAATTCTACCATAAACATTTCCATTTGTATCTTTTCTTGATTTCATTATTTCTCTGCTTTATACAGACATAGAATTTCCAAATATTTCCAAAATATTTCTAATACCTGTACAGAATCTCGTTACTTTCCTTGTTATAGGCTCCCTTAGCTTGGCGACAGCCCTTTCTGCTTTCTGTTGCCTGAGTCGTTGGGCTAAAAGTTTTTGTGCTCTAATGTTGTTATCAAAAAAGATTTGCTTAACAGCAGTCTTTCTAAACTTGTGTATCTTATCAAGGTAATCCCTTATTTTCTGTTTCACATTCCGCATTTGATCGTCTTGTTCTGTGAGATTCCCCCTATTCTGTAGTACTTTAATATATGTCAGTCCCTCTAAATAATTCTTGTTACTTCTTATTCATAGCTCCCTTTCTTTTATATCCACTCTAGTTTTAAACTCCACCTTAATTTTATCTCACTGAGTAGCTATATTTTAAGAAGTAATTTCTATCCACTTGAATAGCTATAATCTCCACTACCCATTCCTTAAATTCCTCTCTTTTCAACAGGTAAGTGGGAAAGCGCCAGTCTCATTTTTATTTCATTACCCTGTGTTTTTATTGTAGTTATTCTTGGCACATGATCTGAAATAGTTATTGGGGGAATATCAAGACCTTCTATTAAATCCACAATGCACATGTTCATGTGAAATGTAAATCCTGTTTAGCCTAGCCCAGTTTATATCTTAGGGAATGATATGTAAATGCACTCCGAACTCCTGTTACTGAATTAACATCCTCCATACCAAATATTTTCATAAATTTCTTCAAAAATCTGCCCTCCTTTGTTATGATTTCCCTTCTAGGCACAGCAGACACACCATCACTGCTGTAAATCAAATTCCATTCCCTACCTGTAAGTAATAATCCTTGCTGAAAATGGATTATTTCTCCCAGGATTTTCTTAAGCTCCATTACAGCAGTTTTAGGTGGAATATAAATACATGCCAGCATAATCTTCCTCTCTTGCCAGTAGCCCCTTATCACAAAAATCTGCCACTGTTATCTTTTTTATCCTCTTCTATCACTATTGGAGCTCCTCTTGCAATTAATATAAGTATTCCTGTTTCCCTTTGTCCCAGATATTCCACTGAATGACCATCCTGAAATCCTTTCTTTATCAAATTCACATGTTCAGGCCTTTCCAAGTGTGTCTTCTATAACATAGCTATTTGCACTCTACGTTTTTTAATATAGTTCACTATTCTTTTTGTATTTATCTGTGAGACCACTGACATTTACAGACATTACTGAAAGCATCATTGTATTAAAAAGTTATTATTCCCACCTTTTATGTATAACAGCTTTTATGTTAAATGTCTAGTTCCAGCTTTTGTGTTACATGCATACACCATTTGGCAGGTTGAACTTTTGTATAGTTGTTTCTTGTCATATCAATTTGAACCTATCTCGCATGTTACAGAACTTTTTGTTTTATTGAAAACTCAAAAAAAACAGTACCCCATTAAACCTATGTACATCTTCAAATATTGAAGTTTTACCCTCCAAATAGGAACAAATGTCCCAAACTGACAGCCACACTAAGAGACTTGAGTTAACATAAAAGAAAGGTTATCCATGCTAAGAAGAATTTATGGTTTGATGACTTGTTGCTATTGGGTGTCTCTTGTCTTCTTTGTCCTTCAAGTACAGTGCAAGGGGCTCCATTTCCAAGTTTATTTCACAGGCTCCTGAACTTCATGACTTATTAATAATTTTATGTTTAATAATGACTAGCATATAATAATTTTAACTGATTTCGAGCTCAGGCTAGTTTGTAAATAGAATAAAAGAAGAAAAGAAACAAAGTGCCCAGAAAAAGTAATGAAAGACAAAAAAGTAGTAAAGTCAGAAGTAACTGAACCAGATGATAGAATAGTGCATAGAAGGACCCTGTCCAGTCCATTGCTAGAAAGTAGTCCATCATGGCTTATTATACTCTGCTTCCACCTGCGAAAGTGCACAATTGTACATGTTGCAGTCACGCTCTCTGTGACTTGCAAAATGTTGTTAGATTTGTGACCACCATCTGTTAATGTGTGTCTGACTGGCTAGGGACTTGCTGGCAATGCTGTGCATCATAGTGTAGCCAATAGTTTACCCTGCTGTGGTAGCACAGCAGGCATACAAATAAGCTGTTCTGTTAACCATGGAGCCTGTGTTGATGTCACTGGTTAACTTTAGCACTCATTTAGAGAGCACTTAAAGTGCCGCTGTATTAACATGGCTCAAAACGCATACTGTATACTCTGTCTCGAGCTCAGAGGTCCTCTGCTCCTAATGGAAGTGGTTCAGACGGCTGAGGCCAGATTTTCAAAACTTCTGCACTTCTGAGTTTCTACCCTGCAGACTTCTGGAACTAGTATATATTTATTAAGGAATGTTTGTGTGTGTGTGTGTGTGTGTGTGTGTGTGTGTGTGTGTGTGTGTGTGTGTGTGTGTGTGTGTGTGTGTGTGTGTAGGGAGTTTTATAGGGAATCCAGTGCTTATTTACTATTTCTATGGTTGTGTCATGTGGATACATGTGGCAGAGCCATTCACCTCTCCAGAATACATACCTTGGATAGTATTTATTTTGTTATTGTTAGACAGAAAAACACATAATATAACATCTGTACCTATATGCTTTTGTTTTCCCTGTTTGTATTAGCCCACAAAAGGTTCATTATTCCAATTAAGTGTGTGTGTGTGTGTGTGTGTGTGTATGTGTGTGTTTGTGTGTGTGCGCACACACGCGTGCTTATGGATTTTGAGTTGGAACTCGCAGTACCTCTCTATGAGGCAAGCTTGTAGAATGTGCCCGATGCTGTGGGTGGAGTCTGAGTTCCATTTCACTTTTCATTTCACTCTGAACTTACACTAGCTTGCCTTAAGAAGTTTCACTTTAAAAAAAGGGGGGGGTGACTAATAACAGGCAAGCACTCAAAAAGAAATGGCAGGAGTATACCAGTACCATCCCCAAAAAACAGGGAGTCCCCCCCCCAAAAAAAAAGTGTAAAGCATCAGCACCTGAATGGGTATGCCAGAGACATGGTCACCTTCCTTCTCCCTCCTGCCATGGCACCCCTTACCTTTTCACAAAATCCTGACTCTCCGTACCCCCCCCCCCATTTTCCATCAGACAGTTTCAGACAAAAGGGTTTTAAAGATGATGCAGGAGGGTTACATTTGGCAATGGATAGACCCCCCCCTCCTTTCATGGGGATCCCCTTTCACCATTCCAGTCAAGCAGAGTTGTTTCCCCATGTGTTCCAACATGTTTATCAACAAGAGTCATAGAACTTGTCCCTACAGAACACATGGAAAGGAATTTTTATTCCAAAATATTTCTGGTCCCAAAAAAGGAGCTGTCTTGGAGACTAGTTTTGGATCTCTTGTTTCTCATTCTTTTTTTTTTTTGTGAAGATTTCAAAATTCACGATGTTGACCCTGCAACATTTGTTAGCTGTACTTCCAGACCACTATGGTGGTCGTAATCCTAAAAGATGCTTACCACCGTATTCCCATAGCACACAGCTTCAAGGTTTACCCACGATATTGTGTATCTGGGTCACATTATCAATTCTCTGCATTATCCATTGAGCTTTCAACTGCACCAGGACTGTTTACAAAATGCCTAGCCTAGTGGTGGCACACTGCATATTGATGGATGTCATTATTTTTCCTTATTTAGATGACTTGCTTATCTGCGCAGAATCTTTGCTCAGCTGTCAGGAGTCCTTAAAGGTTACTTCTCTCCTAATTCATCTGGGATTTCAGATACATTTGCAAAACTCCTCTCTTACTTCATCACACAGGACTGTGTTTCTGTGGTGCCTTATAGACATTGTTATATAAAAGGCTTTTCTACCTGAAGACAAGGTGGATTTGTACCTGGAAGTATTCCTGAGCTTTTCTCATCAGTCTCAAGCTTCTGCCAGGTAATTTCTCAGGATATTGGGTCTTATGCTTCTATGATCCCCTTGATTCCACTTGCCAGGCAGCATATGTGAAATGTTCAGTGGTAGCTCAAAAATATGGGGACCCGTCATCCCCCCTAGAATTCCAAATTCCAGTTTTGGATTTTGTAAAGTCAGAACTACAGTGGTGGAGGGATGAGATGGTTCTCAGTCCAGGGTACCCTTTTTCTCAACTTGCCCCAGCACAATCTGTACAGATAGACAGACTCCTCAGATTTTGTATGGGGAGTGATTTCAGTGGGAGGGAAAATGCAAGGACTATGAACATCTCAGACAGATCAAAGCACATCAGTTTTAAAAGAAATGTTAGCTATAATTCATGCTATAAAGGTTCTGCATCATCTTTGGAGCTCAGGTCCTCTTCAGGTTATTACAGACAGCACCATGGTAATGTAACACATACACAAGGTAGCACCAGATCATGCCCCTTGTGCAGGTTGACAGTGATAGCTTGGGAGTTAGTTCTACACCACTCATTAACTGTTCAGCTTTCTTATGTACTGCTAGAGCAAAACTCAATGAAAGACAGACTCAGCAGGTCCTTGACAGACCCCCACAAGTGGAAACTTAGAGAAGAGATCTTCCAGGAATTGATCCAGATTTTTCTGGAAAACACTTTGATTGGTTCTTCTTCTTTCAAAACAGATAACTAGACAGTTTCTGTTGCAGGAGTCATTGCAACCAAACATGGAAAACAGATGCTGTATCTTTCCCATGGTTAAGGATGCTTCTGTATGGTTTTCCACCATTTCCAATGATTTCCAGGGTAGTTCTGAAAATTCATAAAAATTCTAAAAAATCAATGTAATGACTCTCTTCTTGGCCCAGGCAAAATTGTTTTTCCTTATTATGGAATTGACCAAGGGCAACTATCACAAGCTTCCTCAAAGACTTAATCTACTCACGTAAGACATGTGGAGTTTGATATACCTCATCAAACAACTTAAACTGACTGTCTAGATGATTCAGTTTTGAAACCTTTTAGGAATCTGTTTCATATGACATGCAACAGGTACTGAAGGAGGCAAGAATACCTGCTACTAGAAAGTCATATATTGGCAAGTGGAAAATATTTTCTTGGTGCTTAGCCAATAACCAGGGGTCTCTTCAATGATTTTACACCTCTGGTACTCAAATATTTGTGCAAGTTACTATCTTCTACCCTCAGTTATGCCTCTCTCAGGGTTCGTCTGCAATTTCAGCATGTCTGCCCATGGATCCTCCTCTGTCTGTCTCTCTCTCTCTCTTGTCTGTTTACTTTTAAACAGTTTTTGAAAGTAGTTTTCAATGAGATCTCCTTGTAGACAGACTCCTCCCACTCGGGATCTCAGTTTTGTGCTTTAGAAAGTATGTCACCATTTGAACCTGTCTCCTTGGCTGATGTAAGGTTCATTACTTGGAAAACTGTCCTTGTTGCACTGACATCTGCAAGAAGAGTATTTGAGTTTCAGGCTGTTATGGTGGAAGAACCTGCTTTTTCATAGGGATTGGGTCACTCTTTGGACTGAGTTTCAAGCTGTTATGGTGGAGGAACCTGTTTTTTCATAGGGATTGGGTCACTCTTTGGACTAACACCTCATTCATGCGTATGGTAATTTCAGAGTTCACTTCGAATCAAGCCATCAATCTCCTAGTTTTCTACCCAGATCCTAAAAATAAAGAAGAAATGATTCTTTATACTGTACAACTCGGGTACTATCATGACAGAACTAAGTCCTTCAAGAGAGCTAATTGGCTATTTATTTCCTTTTCTGGTACTAAGAAAGGTCAACCTTGTGTCTAAATAGACTGTTTCTAGATGGTAGTCCTTGGCTGTTATGTTTTGTTATTCTCACCATGGCAAAACTATTCCAGGCAGGGTTAAGGCAAATTCCACCAGGATCCTAGCTTCCTCAATGGAATACTGTAAAGGGGTGGACTGTATAAGTGTTCTAGAGACAACAGCTTGGTCCCCTATTCATACATTTACAAAGCACTACAAACTGGATTCCTCTCAAGGTCTAGAGCAGGCTTTGCTGGAATCATTCTCCAGGAGCTCCTGAACCCTTATCCTTCCTCCTGTCAGGGTTAGATAAGCTATGGTAGTCTACCCATAGGCTGCTGCATCTGTGAGAATGAGGAACATAGTACAGTTGTGTAAGTTGCACTTACTATAACTGTAGAGGCTTGAATTGTTTACTGCCGCAATACCTGTATCCACCTACTAACCCCTTATTGTATATAGTTAGTGTGGTTTACAACAGTTTATTGTTGTTGTTGTTATTTAGGTTGAATTTCCCTTTTTACACTCAAGGCCAAGAAAGTCCTGAAGATTTTAGTGACAGGGAGAGAGGGTTAGAGTTTTGGGAAGCTGGCCAGTTGCTGTATCCTTGGCAGGATACAACCCATTTTGTTTTCTATCATTATATTCTTTGGGTGTTCTTGGCTGAATGAAAGATGAAGAAAAGGAAGACCATACTCCAGTTTAGGTATTAATACATTTTTAGCAACAGATAACCATGCTCTGAGACAGAGAGAAGCTGAGTGATCTTATAATAAAGTTTAAGTTGAATTTATTAACTGTTGGATCTGTGTATGGGTGTTGTAAAGAAGATAACAGAGTCGATAATAAGACCTGAATATCTTTGTTCTGTGACATTATATATAGAGTTGCATTGAGATCCATTAGATAAATGGGCGGAATACCAGGCCTTGGAATTTCTAGTGTGAGTATAAGAAAAATACTGTGCAAATTTGGAAGTTGACACCAAATTTATTGTACCATGAATGTGGCAAATTCATACGTGCAATGCAAAAGTCAAACCATTGAATGCTGCATCTTCTACATTTTTTATTTGCTTCTAGACCCCTACCCTGCATTGATTGTTAACAGCAGCAGTGCCACTATAGTGTTTGTGACAGGATTTGCTATTACCTCCTTTTACAGTGGCTGCAGAAAAGTGATAGCACTTTAGTGCAAGTGATTGACAATTCTGCATGCATGTGTTTGCAGGGAGCAGAGTGAGAAAAATAAATTCAAGCCCTGTATCATGGAAGAGTGTGTGAGTGTGAGATTGACAGAGTTTTCCACTGTCTGAGTTCCGTCAGAATTTGCTTGCTGTATAGTTCCAGGCTTGGCTATAGTGGTTAGAATGCTGGCTTCATTAGTGACCATGCTTGGAACTGTTGGAACTGGTCCCTTTAGGAGTTTCGTGGAAGTGTGAAGCATGATAGCCTAAATTGCTAACGATATGTCTCCAACTTTAGCAGCTACCTCAGAGAGATGACTTTATGCCTTTTTTTCTAAGTCATGTGATGTAATGGTGCAGATCTTGTGTCATTGTATCATACTGGGATTTATTTTTATTTGGAGATAAGTGACTGTAGCCACAGCGTAGTTAACAGTGATAAAATTAGCAGAGAAGTGTGAGGGCCAGACCATTACCAAATAAATATGTATGATGACACAGTATAGCTGAGGTGGGGTCTTTATGTTTTGTTAAAATGTAAAACGGACTATATACAGATATACCAGACTTTATATGATTAGAATTACATTGAAATAACTGTAGATTTCATCTGGATCAGCTTGCATAAAGTGCATGAAGATCAAACTCTCATACCATGTTGTTGCATGGGTTACCTTCATTTCACTGACAGGTCATTTCACTAACAAGCAAATCAGCAAGACGACTTCACTGAAAGTTAATTTCACTGAAAACTCATTTCGTCAACAGTTATATATGGCCTGTTCCCCAGTGCGATCCTGGATTTAGAATAGTAAGGGGGGGGTGTGGGGGGGCAAAGCCCCACACATATTGTAAACGTTTTAAACTATACAGATGGATACTTACAAGTGCAATGAATAACTGTTTTGCAGAAAACAATATACAACCAAAGTATGTTGGAGGCTGTGCCCCCCACACCCCCCCTTACTATATATTCTAACTCCAGGATCGCACTACAGTGGGGAACAGGGCATATATAACTGTCGATGAAATGAGGTGTCAGCGTAATTAACTTTCAGTGAATTGGTCTTGCTGATTTGGTTGTCAGCGAAATGAGCTGTCAGTGAAATTAAGGTAACCCTGTTGCATACACAGTAGTTAAAAACAGGTAGTAGTGTTTTGACTATTCCAAATGTAAAACCGCACTTTAAGTCAGCATAAAAAGTGAGAGTTTAATATGAAAAGTAATTTACATGTAGTGATGAAGCATACAGTATTTGCAGGGAATGAGTTCCATGTCCTGCTCAGAGGTATGAAGGGCTTTGTGCTACATTATAGTGAATGCTCTGGAGCTACAAGAGATTGGAGAGCAGGGTAGACCAGCAGCAAAAGGTCATGAGGTAGGTCCAGAATTTTAGAATTCTAGCTAATGAATGACATTGACCAGGTCTATAAATTTGTGAATAATTGAGTAGAGTCTTAATGGACAATAACCTGCCATCTTGCCTTTTTGAGAAGTCAGTAGTGGGAAAGTCGAATGTAAATCTGCAGACTTTTTGGCACTATGTGCAGTTTTAGGATACTTGTAGTAGAAGCATTCACAATGACAATGAATGGAATGTGTTCCAAAATATGAATTAATATCTGTACCCAGAATGACTTTAGCCTGTTTAATTAAGAGGCCAGATGTTGTGTTGGAGGTATCAGGGAAAGAAGGAATTTTTTTCACTTGGTGTACATGTACAGAAAAAAGGGGACAGTCAATTCTTGTATTTGAAGTACATTGTTTTTTGTTGGGGGGGGGGGTGGAGTTTTTTCTCCTCTCTGCTTTATCTTTACTCAGTGCCCCACATCTATCATTAGGTTTACCAGCCAGCTTCAAACCCCATGGACTTACTGCTATAGGTCTTGGGCCAGTAAGGATCTTTAAAATGTCCTGGGGGTCTAGCTATCAACATCCACGGGGAATGGGGTTCTGCATTTGCCCTATCCCTTTACTTACCCCCTCCCTCACGGATCCAGTGGTAATGTCTGAGGGGTGGGAGTGAAATCGGGACTTGCATCATTTTACCTTGCCTCCTCATCAGCTTGACCATGTCCCCACCCTGTCCCCCTTTTGGACCTGCCAGTAGCAATGTCCCCAGCCTCCATCAGGGATCTTTGGCAGTTTTAAGGCTGTGAGGTGTAGTTCCTGTGGTATAGTGTTTGATTTTGTCAACCCTCGTTTGTCTGCTGCGTGACCTTGAACTAGTCACTGTACCAGAAATTGATCCCAGATCTCCCCTGAAAAGGGACTGTGTGTCCAGTGGACCTGCTTGGCTAACAAATGGATATTATTATCATCATCATTGGATTTACCCTAAGAACCACCCTCCTACCAGAGCTGGTAACATCATTCCCTCCGTCAGTCACCTGAGCCACTAATTGGCTGGGCCATAGTCAGGACTTTATGCCTCAATGCCACTGGAGTGACATTAACTACTTGATGTTTTAGTGGTTCTACCATTTAGGGAGCTTACTCTCCCAGTTTAAGAGCAGATTACTAAGCCTCTTCCAGAAAGCTCAGTGTAGGCATCTTTAAATTTATTACTTAGCCTAAGTTGAGTAGGCCATTCGTAAACTGCTGACATGTGGGTGCACTCTTAAACTTTTATTAATGAAAACATGAAGATGATTCTAGAACTGTATGACCAAATCAGCATAAAAAAGGCATTGCTATCTGGGCAGCAACATGAAACTGAGTTAATGAAGAGAGTGAGTAATAAGAGACCTTGGGGCAGAACCTTGAAAAGGCCTGGTTTCATTTGGTAGTGAATGAGAAAGTTCCTGGCCCACTTGAATTCGAAAGAGCATTAAAGTAGATCTTAATTTCTGTTTGAGTCCAAACTCATCAAGAAGACTTTGTTGAAAAAGAGAATTAAAGGCCTTTATAAAGTCAGATATTCTTGCCAATTCACCTGCATCCATTAACTTGGAGCATATATGTGTAAATGACTTTAGAGCCATGGTAGTACTTTAGCACTTCTGAAAATCATCTGCTTTTCACTGTGAAGTCCATAACATTTCTGGTGGTGGATAAAAACAACTTTTTGTAGAACCTTGAAAGGGGGGAGAAGAGAGTTAACCTGTAGGAGTCCAGGCATATTATATTGTTCTGTGTTATGGATGGGAATGGCAACTGAAGCCTTCATGAGTGGCATTACCCTTCCCTCCACTAGGCTTCTAGTGGGCTCGTAATAACTGCCTGGTTGGAGAGAGGGGGTCTGTGTGGTCCTTCATTCACCTCCTGTTTCTCCCATCCCAACAGGAAAATCAAAGCCAGCATGGTTTCTTACAAACCACTGCTAGTTGTCGCCAGTTCCACTGGCCAAATAGCCTCCCTCCCACTGAGAGTGAGTGGACTGGCACCTACTGCTCAAGCTCATCGTCACATGCCTAGTCCCTGAGATACCAATTAATTGAACATTGGATGCCTGAGCTGTAGTCAGGAATTCCTCCTCTGTGCACCATGGGGCCCATCTGTATTTTTTTAACTAGTTTTTAGCATGGAGTTACAGGGCTCTTTCTGAAAAAGGGGTACTTGGCAGTGATATATTTTGTGTTATTTCTTCTAGTGGTGGCTTACATGCAGCTTGAGACATCTAAATCCATAGCTGCTACCTGCAATAGCCCAACAGTTCTGTTGGGGCCAGTAATGCAGCATGTCATAACAACACCCACTCCCCAGGATGGGGAAGACAGCATTAGCCTCTCACTACCATCCTGCATACTCATTTTTTTCAACTTCCTGTACTGCTAATTGAACAATTGTCATCTGGGGTGTAAGCAGGGCTTTATCCCTCCATGGCTTAAAACTGGGCAGTTGACATTACCTTATGATGTTTGTTTGCTTTTTCCTGCCTTCAAATGGTGCTGGCTTTGTCATTGTCAGCACATGGTGGAAACATATTTCGGATTTCGTCTTTTCATAGGTGCATATGGATTCTGATTATTAAATATGATGAAGTTGTTTCAGGCAGTAAAAGCATCTGTTGAGTAGGGCTTCCTATTGGAAGTATGAGATTCATAATTACAGTAAAGTGTGATTGCAAAGAAAACAGTGAATCTTGAAATGTGCTTTACAGTTATTAAAGCAGTTTTTGCAGGGTGACGTTGTACCCCTTGAATTCATTGATTTTTGGGATGAGGGCTCAGGCCTCCCCAACACCCCTGCTGTGTTATACTAACTCCGAGACTGGTGTACTTCTGAGTAAGGAGAATAATCCCAGGAAGTGGTAACCTCAGACTTTGTATTAATTTATTTATATACGATCATGCTTTACATCTCACTCTTCTGAGGATCTTAATCAACGCACTTTCAACAGGAACCTTTTAAGGAGGGACAATGTGAGCTACTTGACTCTCACTATGAAACCACTTACTTAGTAGCAAGCTTCATTCCCATCTTTTGGAATTAAATTCCTACACTGTCCACACACATATATTGTGCGATAAAATATGAGAGTTAACTTTTTATCATTGTTTTATGATGAAATGCGCGCGCACACACACACACACACACACACACACACACACACACACACACACACACACAGTTTTTATTTTTTATTTATCCTTTGTTAATCAGTTTAGTCCCATTATGCTAGTAGCCTCTTTTCAGGAGACACCCAAGGTGGTATTTACACTACCAGGGGAAGGTTTGCTGGGGCATCTGTGAACTTCCCATACTCTTACGATCATAGATGAGGGAAGATTTTGTGTGTTATGCTGTCATCCTTCAGTTTCTGTTCCAGACACAAAGGCAGCCCAGAGAGACTGGAGGAGATATGGCTTCTTTTCAGCAAGAATTGTAAATGATGTGGAATTGGTAGCATCGCTACCAGTAATGGATGATAATGAGAGGAGAATGGAGAATTTGTATGTACCGGAGGGGAAGGAGGAGGCAGAGCAGAGTAGTATGTTAGAGGAGATGCAGATTGATTCAGAGGAAGTTTTCTAGCAGAAGTTGTTTGTGGAAGAATCGGAAAGTCAAAAGGAAGGTATTATTTCATTACTCCAGTCGGGAGGGTTGTGGAATGATTATTTGGAACAGATAATCAACCAAAGTGAGCCCAGTAACAATGCAGCAGCATCATGGTGTGATACTATAGAGAAAATCGAAGAAAATGAAAAAGGCAAACCAGAAGTTAAAACTTATGCACAAACCGTGAACGAAGGAGAAGGAAGAAAAGAAGTAAAGGAGACAAAGAAGAGGTATACAGTTCGAATAGGTAGCAAAAAGAGGCTTAAACAGGTATGAGGTCTGGGACTCCTTGATTGTACCTGTAGGTGTTACTGCAAAGGAGGTAAGAGCATTTATTCTTATTAATAAAGACATTTTGTGACTTATTATTCGAAAATGCTCAGTATATGGAAAATTTTGGGGAGAAATTATGAACAAAAAAGAATGTTTATCCTTGGTCAGAGTATACTATACAGTCTTTTTTTAGACAAACTAAAAAAATAATTTTGGTTCAATTTAGAACAGAGGTGGAACTTCTGGACTTAAAGAAGTGTTTATTGATTGTGTGTAAAAAAGTAATGTACACAATGAAAGTTTATGATGAAAGAGGACTTTGGACTGGGGGATGAGAATATGGTATGAAATTGAATATGGAAAATAATAATATAAAGCATATACCAAGTGTTATAAATGTGAATGGTAAAAGAGATTTTGTATGATACAGGGGGAAACTCGTTTATTTTGTGGAAAGGATGATCATTTAATAGGTGAGTGCAATAAAAGGAAATGTTATCTATGTGGAAAGATAGGGAATGATGAAAAAAAAAAGTGTGATTTAAAATGTAAAAAGTGTGGTAATACTGGACATGCTTGGTTAGAATGAGATAACGATGAACTATATGTTGAAATGGAAAATTTGGATCAAGCTTAAAAATGTAATGCAGGATGATATAGACCAAAATGAGACAGATGATGTTATAGAAAGTAATGTTAAAAAAAAATAAATAAAAGAGATGAAGAAAATAATGAGACAAGTAAAGAGGATGATGTAAGTTGGAAAATAGTAAAAGGAAGGAAAAATACGATAGGAAAAAGGGTTAAAGAAAGAAAAAGAAAATTCAAATGCATGACAATTAAAGAGAACAAGAAAGGCAAAGGATAAGATGTATTTTTTTTTCTTATTACTTCCTTTTACTTTCCTTTTTGGTGAAAACTGAAATTGTTATCTGTAAATGTAAGTAGTATGAAAAATATCAAGAGGAGAATAGGTATATTAGAATGGTGTGAAGTGTCAGATGCTCATGTTATTGTATTTGAAGACATTGCATTCTTTCTTCTTATGTTAGTATAAACAAAGGTATGGCATCGAAGTCCAAGGAGGTCATTGTTCCACTGTGTTCGGCATTCATCAGACCTATCATTGAGTACAAAGCCCCCTTTGGTATGTACCTAACCAGGCATATCCAACAATTGGAACATCCACAGAGGTTCCTCACTAAAAGAATACAGGGCGTAAGTGAAATGTCCTATGCAGACCACCTCAAGGCCCTATCCCTGTATTTTGCCTCCTACATGCTTTTGAGGGGAGATCTTTGACTGGAATACAGGACATTGGCAGACCCCATTCTGATGGCCCTCCTGCATATCCACAAAACAAACAGTACCAGAATTACCCTTTCTAAAGACTTAAACCTTGCCTGTGATATAAATAGGTCCTGCTGGAGAGATGGGTATGTATCCCAGAGACTACCGCATCTGTGGAACAGGCTCCCCATCTATGTGAAGCAGAGTTCCTCCCTAACCCAATTCAAGTGCATCTTGGACAATTGGATGAGAAACAGGAAATTCATCCTTGGTTTGGCACCTATGTCTCTAATGAACACCGGTAACCTGTAAATGGTCCATCTCCCAAACCCCTGCGTACACTTATCAAGGGCATCAGAACCTGTCAGAGATTTGGGATGCATGGCTAGGCTTTAAAAGGCCCTTGTGGTCATTAGCTTAATAAACACCTATGAACATATAAGAAAAGAGCACATCATCAGTATTATGTGTCATTAAAGCCACAGGTTCAGCGCTTATGTTACAGTTGTATAAAGGACAGACAAGTAAAGTTCCAGAATTAGATCAGTTCATCTCTAGTAATACATGTGTATACTGTACGAAGAAACATCACATACTTGTTTAAAGGACATACAAGTAAACTTCCAGATGAAGATACTTCACATAATTGCATAAAGGACAGATAATAAACTTCCAGAATCAGATCAGTTCAATTCTAGTAATAAATGTATCTGTGTAAATGGTTAAAGATTGTATATATTCCATGCAGAAATTGCATTTTATCAGATTGCAGGCCAGGTCAGCGAGATGAATTAAAGACCGTACTGTATGCCATAAAACAGTATGGTAAAGATCAATTTAATATTCCTAGTGACAGTTTATGCAGTTACAGTTCTTGCTATTTATCCAAGAAAGTTGTGGATAGTAGTAATAAATCATTGCAGTATTTGTAGTACTGAAAATATTAAATGACTTCAGGTAAAGGAATGGCTATGTTAAGACAGTGGGTGGAGATTTACACACACAACAGTATGTTAGGACCTGAGGGTCACAGAGTAAGTACAGAAAGTTCAACAGTTAAGATTAATTTTATAGAGGTGCAGAAATGCAAAAAGTGTTAAAATATTAATACAATGTTAGATTACTACTTTAGTTTCATTTAAGGTTATGACGGAAGAAAACAGTGCCACTGAAGTTTGTTTGATTTAATAATAAAGTTACAGCCTTTCCATTTCAGTGCATTATCAGTTCAGTTACAGACTTGCAAGAATGTATTTATTAGTAACATTAGTTATTTCACTATAGTACATTATCAGTTTGCTCAGAGTTGTTTGTCATGCAGAAAATGTATTTATTAGTAATATTGGTTTAGTTCACTATAGTACAGTTTGTTTACAGAGTTACAAGTATTTATTAGCAGCATATGTTTGTTTCATGTAGAAATATTATAAATAGTAAGGAAAACAAGCAATGCTATCAGTTTATAATTGTTAGAAGTTGCAAATGTTATTTTAAACACCTGATACTGTTCTTTTTTTTTTTTTTGTGCTTTGCAGAAATAATTTCCAGGTTGAATTTAAATACAAGCAAAAACATCAGTCACACAGCCTTACACAAGAGATAGAAAAGGGGAGGTTTGGAAGGCCTAAGCAAAAAAAGAACACAGAAAAGGACACTTGGACATTAAAACAGCCTCCAGTACCTCAGGGACAATGCAGAGTAAGGGCTAAACTTGGCAAAAGCTGTGGTGCATAAGTCGACTATGTACAGAAAAACTGTGTAGAACAGATGTGCATTTATGTAAATTAGAGTTAAAGCAAGTATCTAAATGTTCTCATGTTTTCAGACAGTTGTATAACAATACTAGTTTTCAGTTTATCTTTTTATGTATATTCAGACAATACTGACAGAAAAGAAAAGGGTACTAATAGTTTAGTTTCCAAAGCATAACATTTGCCAGTTTTCATTTATACTTTTATCTGTGTTCAGTTAGTATTAGTCTAGTTAGTTTCCAGAATATACACAGCTATTTTAAATGCTCAGTATAAATATGTATCACTGTAATGTAAATTTCAGTCAAGGTTCAGAATATGACATTCATATTCAGTACAGCATTACTACATCACACATCACATTACTCAGTTATTGGTTTTAATGGTGAAGTGACAGAATTAAAATGAGTTATCTAAAGAATAAGTAGCAATAGTTATTCAATGTACTCAAGGCATAACAGGGCAGGCTTAATTTGTTAATTAATTTACAGATTGCAGCGCACTTTAATTGTTGTACATTAAACGGAAGGTTAAAATGACACTAAGAAAGTATGCAAAGGTATAGATCTGAAATACAGAAAGCATATGTTTTAGTAAACTATTACACTGCATAAATATTTAAAGGATATTTAAGACACAAATTTAGAAGGCAGACATCTATTATGGCACATAGAAGTTAAAAAGGTAAATAGAATTGTTAACAAATCTATCTGAAAATTTACTTCGTGTTTCACTGTTGCAGTTATCACACTTGAGTTATCTGCCTGTAGGTAGCCCTCAGTCAGCCTGAATACCAGAGTCTTAGGATTTCTGCGTTGGATACTGTCGCTTCTTCCATGACGTCAGGTCGTCAGGGTTATAAAACAGGCAGCCGATGCCATTACATTGGTCTTTCTTGATGAGGAGGAGCCTGAAGCAGAAGCAGGTCACAAGTGCCGATCTGCCGCTACCTGAAATTTTCATTTTTTGAGTTTCAAACCTGAAGTCTTCTAAAGCTAAGTACCCCATTGGGGATCCTTTTTTCTTGCTCTAACCGATGTCAGAAAAAGTTAACAATTGTCTTGCCTGTGGAAAGCAAATACCTCACAGAGATTTTCATTCTTACTGCATCACCTATTTAGGCCCAGACCACAATGTCTCTTGCTTTTGGTTTTGTGCCTTAACGCCCAAACCATTCATTGTCGGGCTATCTTTGTTGCAAAATTCTTTCGTTGTCGTTCTCCCTGTTGCAAAATTGCTTCGATAAGCCATCTGACTACCGATCTTCTGAAAAAACGTAAAGATAAAGACAGAGACAGACCGCATAGGTCCAGAACTGCCGACGACTCTTCCATTAAGCTAGTCGCCAATCCTCTGGTACTCAGTGAGGCACCTTTGCAGCCCCTGATGCCCGCTTCTACGGATTCGCAGGCCTCTGCTGAGACCCATTCGGAGTCCGGTATGCCTCGAGATGCTTCTTCGACTGTGGAACCTATGGATGTCTCTACCTTGGATGGGTCCTGAGCTGCTTTGCAGGCACCGGCTTCTGAGGGTTTATTCCGATCTGCCGATGTTCAAATTAAACCGACAACTTCATTTTTAGCTAAAACTACTGAGTTTCTTAGGCCCAGAGTATGCACTATGCTTAGGAAACCGATGACCAAAGCGCATGCTCAAGCTCCCATGCCACAAAAACAAATGCTTAGAGTGGCTGAAGACCTTATTACTCTAATTAGGGGAAGCCAGCCTTCCCCTGCTAAGAGACAAAGAATTGAGTTTCATTCTGATTCTACAGACCAGGAGTCCGATGACTCTCATCCTTCTGATTATCAGGACATGCCCTTATCAACCTATAACCAGGTGGACAGTAGTCTCTCCTTTGATAGTCACATCGCCACAGTAGTGAGGAAGTTCTTCTATGTGGCACACCTCATCATAAAAAGGTTCTCATCCAGGAAAAAAAGAGGTCATTGTTCCCCTCTACTCATCACTCATTAGACCCATTATAGAGTACAACGCCCCTTTTGGAATGTACATCACAAGACATCTGCAGCAGCTGGAAAGGCCACAGAAGTACCTCACAAAGAGGATTACTGGCCTCAAACAAATACCCTACACTGACCCCCTCAAAAGCTCCAGCTTTACTCCGTAGCATATCGCTTACTCCAAGGTGATCTCTGCCTAACATATAAAGCTATGTCAAACCCAGAGCTGTTGAACATGCTACACCTAAAGAAATCCCAATCCCTCCGAGCTACATGCTCTAGGGGCCTAAACCTTGTCACCACAATAAACAGGACACTCTGGAGGGATAGAGTCATGTCCCAGAGACTTCCTATACTCTGGAACAAGCTACCCATCTATGTCAAGCAAAGCTCTTCATTAGCACTCTTCAAGAAAAATCTTGATGAGTGGATGGGAATACACCCCGGGGATCACTTCTGTGTCTCTGCTGGACAGTGGCACAGGAAAATGACTTTCTTGGGTGGCGTAAGCTATGGTACCTTGCTGGCTAGGCTTATGTAGGCCCTTGGGCCGATAGCCTAGTACCTACCCATGAACCTATGAGAATTCAGACAGAGAGGAATCCATTCCCTCTGCTTCCCTTTCAGATGAATTTTCATTTGGTGAAACCTTGCATACTTTGAGAGCATTTCCGCTGGGATTGCCAGGACTACCCTCAGTCCAAAAAGAGACTCAGTGAATTTTTAGAGTTGCCTCAGCACAGGCCTCTAGTTATACCCCCTGTCATGGAGCCTGACTAGCTTAGTCTGCAAGGCTATGGAGAGGATCTTCATGGAGCTCATAAACAAAGACATTGGGGACCTACAGACACTAGATCCTACCCAGTTCGGCTTTGTCAAGGACAGATCCTGCCTTTTGAACCTGGTTGACTTCTTCAAAACAGTCACCAAAGCCATAGATGAAGGGAAGGTAGTCCACACAGCCTATCTGGACCTTGCAAAGGCATTTGACACAATACCCCACTCGGGCATCATAGATAAGCTATCCAGCTTAAATATATACCCCTATGTCACAAGATGGGTCGCAAACTGGCTCAAAGACAGAACCCACAGAGTGAGAGTTGCTGGAGCCGTGTCCGACTCGAAACAGGTCACAAGTGGCATCCCACAGGGTTCTGTCCTGGGACCACTCTTGTTCGGTATATACTTTTCCGAGGTACAGGCAAACGTGGGAGGACTATGGTTCACCAAGTTCGCAGATGACTGCAAACTGGGTGCCATAATCAACTCTCCAGCTGACACAAACATCCTTCAAAAAGGTCTCACAGAGACAGATAACTGGTGCCAGCGCCATGGTTTAAAGCTAAATGCCAAAAAATGTATAGTCATACCCTTTGGCAAAAACAATGTGCCCACAAATTACCATATAGGCGGAAACCCATTAAGTACAGAGAAAGTTATTAGGGACCTGGGGACCCAAGTTGATAGCAATCTCTCCTTTGAAAACCACATTGCCAAAGTGGTTAGAAAGACCTTGTACATAGCCCACCTCATCACGAAGGGTTTCACATCTAGATCAAGAGAGGTAATCGTGCCCCTTTATTCATCCCTCATCAGGCCCATCATAGAATACAATGCCCCTTTTGGGATGTACCTTACCCGACACCTGCAGCAATTAGAAAGACCTCAAAAGTATCTCACCAAGAGGATCAAGGGTCTCAAACAGATGCCATATGCTGCTCGGTTAAAAAAACTCCAGCTCTACTCAGTTGCATGCCGCCTACTTCGAGGCGATCTATGCCTGACATACAAAGCTATGTCAAATCCAGAATTAATGGACATGCTCCACCTCAGTAAATTTAAATCCCTTAGAGCCACACGCTCGAGGGACTTGAACCTCAGCACAAGAAATAAATAGAACTTGCTGGAGGGACAGGTTCATAACCCAGAGGCTCCCTTCGCTCTGGAATAGAATTCCAGTTCATGTGAGGCAGAGCATCTCACTGAATCTCTTCAAGAAGAATCTCGATAGGTGGATGGGGGATCGTAGGTTTGTCCCAGGGATTACTCCCGTGTCACTATTAGACAGAGGCACAGTAAACTAAACCTTAAAAAGGGCACAGTATACTCAAATCAAGGGGTGGCGTAAGCCATACAGAATTGGGCTAGGCTTATAATTGCCCCAGGGCAGATAGCCTAGTATGAACCTATGATGTCTTCATGGAATCCAGTCTTACTCCAGACACTTTATCCCCGGCCCCTAGGAAACCTGACAGGTACTACTGAGTACCTGATTCTCACAAATTTCTCTTTTTAAGAATCCTACTGCGGATCCAGAGACCATTTCCCAGGGACCCAAGGGTGTTAAGGCTACTACAGCCAAAAAACGTACCCCTTCAGACAGGGATTCCAGAGCTTTAGACAGATGGGGTATAAAGGATCTACCTCTGCAACTCTTGCCATCAGGGCATTGAATTGCCAGTTTCACATGTTGAAATACCAGCAACATATTATGGAACTAATTAAACAAAAAATGGTGTTAACTGGGTCCGTACTGAGAAGACATGCTTGACTGAAGGAACAAACCTTGCCAGATCATGTCAAATCCAAATTACTAGATGATCCTTTAAGTAATGACTGTTTGTTTAGCACCAATGCCGAAGAGGTTCTTAAAAAGATGAAAGAAAAAGCTAAATTTATGCAAACTGTTAAAGAATTCTTACAAGTGCAGCCACCTAGATTCAATAGGCATTGGCCTTCTAAAAACTGGTCCTTTCCAGCCCCTTCCAGGCCTTCTCAAACCAAACCCAGAGGAAACAGGTCACCTAGACTACAATCTCAGGGTATGCAGAGATCTAAACAATGGAGTGCTCCCACCTCAAAAACAGGAAGTGGTAAGTCGCCCCCTTATGGAAAAAGTTCACAATGACCTTTCAATTATCCTTCCCAGCCCTGCCCAATTACTTGTGCCCCTAGGAAGAAAACTTGCCCTTCATGCAAAAAAACTGGATGCCCATTACTCAGGACCGATGGGTCCTAAACATTGTATCCTGGGGGTACAGATTATGCCTCCATTCACTGCCAACCCCAAGCGGCTTTCCAGACCTTCCTCCTAACTAGTGGGCAGAGGCTCAAAAGCAAGTACTTTCCCTGCTCAGTATGAGCTATTCAACCTGTTCCAGTAGAACAAAGGGGGCAGGGCTTCTACTCCAGACTTTTCCTGGTGTCCAGAAAAGAGGGCTCTTGGCACCCAATGAATCTATCAATTCTCAACACCTTTCTGGTGGTCCCAAAATTCAAGGTGCTTACCCTGCAACAGCTTCTCCCTATGCTAGCCAAGGATGCCTGGTTAGTCACTCTAGACTTAAAAGAAGCTTATCTGCACATCCCCATAAGGGAGACATGCAGAAAATATCTACGCTTCAGGGCAGGCTCAGTGCACTATCAGCTCTCTGCACTTCCCTTTGGGTTATCTACAGCACCCAGAGTATTCACAAATTGCCTGGCTCCAGCCATTGCATACTGTAGGCAGAGAAATATCCAAATTTTCCCATACTTGGACGATTGCCTAATTCAGGTGGACAGTCAGGAATTGCTACTTCAGCACCTGGCATTTGTAAAAAGCCTTTTCACTTCATTGGGGTACACCATCAATGAAAAGAAATCACAACTGGTGCCCAGTCAAAAGATTGCATTCCTGGGAGCAAGCCTGGACACAACTTCCCAGATGGCATTTCTCACTTCAGAAAAATAGGCTTATCTGACAAACTACTTCAAACAAATGGCCACCAGAACCCAGCTATCTGCAAGGAAAATACTGCAAGCCCTAGGGTTCATGGCCTCATATATTCTGCTAATTCCATATGCAAGACTGCGGTACTTAAAAAGGCTTTGGTGCCAACATTCTCAAGACCTGGAAACAGTCATTCCTATCATATCTTGTCTAAGAGCAGAGTTCCTTTGGTGGGCAGAAGCATGCAACCACAACAAGGGACTGCTTTTCACTCAACCCCTTGCCGCCCAAACCCTGACAACAGATGCATCATACTATGCATGGGGGATTCACATGGCAGGCAAATGCATTCCAGGGCCACTGGAGCCCAGGCCAAATTCTCCTGCACATCAATCAAAAAGAGATGCTAGCTGTACAGAATGCTCTGACAGCCTTCAAATACCTAAGCCTTCCAGGACAACTGCTTATAAAAACAGACATCACAGTTATGTGGCACATAAACAAGCAGGGGGGAGCTCATTCTTACCCGCTCTGCATGTTAGCCATGACCCTGTGGAACACAGCCTTGAGCAACCAAGTGCATTTACAAGCTCAGTTCCTGCCAGGCAAACAAAATTCACTGGCAGACGACCTAAGCAGAAATCTCCTAGACCCAAACGAGTGGAAATTGGAGCCCAGCACCTTCAACCTTCTAATCCAGAGGTGAGGGACACTGGAGGTGGACCTCTTTGCCTCCCCAGAGAGCCACGAGTTGAGCAAATTCTGCACCAGGAACCCTCACAGCAGGGCCTGGAAGGTGGAAGCCCTATCCTTCCAGTGGGAAAACCTCTCAATTTATGCCTTCCCCCTCTGTCCCTCCTCACAAAAGTACTACTCAAGATAAAACAGGACAGGCCAAGGGCAATTCTTATTGCCCCAGACTGGCCACGCCAGCACTGGTACCCACTCTTATGCAGTCTGACAGCAGTACCACCTTCACCAGACTCCTACTCTGCTGTCTCAGCAGGAGGGACAGATTTTTCATCCACAGTTGCAAACCTTAAACCTTGCAGCCTGGCTTATCCCCTGAATATCCCACCAGCAGCCCTCAGCAAACAGGTGCTGGATGTCATTATTGAAGCCAGAAGGCCTAATAGTAGGAAATCCTATGCTGAAAAGTGGAAAAGATTTTGTTCTTGGAATCTGTCTCAAGGAAAGGACATAGCAGTGCCCTCCTTACCTCTAATCCTGGATTACCTGGCAGAGCTACTCCACAGAGGCCTATCCTTCTTCTCCATTAAGATTCATTCCTCTGCCATTTCAGCTCATTATAATACTGAGCCACCTCTATTTTCTCACCCTCTCATCAAACAGTTCCGGAGAGGGGCTAACAACTTAAGGCCCCCTAGGAGAGCACCTACCTCTGCTTGGAACCTTAACTTTGTACTGGAAAAGTTCACGCTTCCCCTTTTGAACCTGCTGCTTCAGAAGAGTTAAAATTCCTCTCTTGGAAAACAGCCTTGCTTTTAGTCATAACTTCAGCAAGAAGAGTGTCTGAGTTACAGGCACTAATGGCTGTGGAACCCTTCATTATCTTCCATGCCAACAGGGTTTCCCTCAGGACTAACCTGTCCTTTATGCCTAAGGTGGTGTCCACTGTGGCTCTAAACCAATCCATCTATTTGCCAACCTTCTTCCCTAACCCTAAGAATAAAGGGGGAAAGGATCCTGCACTCCTTGGATGTGCACAGACAGCTCAGCTTCTACCTTGACAGGACTAACCCTTCCAGAAAATATGACCAGCTGCTAGTCAGCTTTGCTGCAGGGGCAGAAGGCAAGGCCATTTTAAAACAAACCATTTCCAAATGGATAGCACACTGCATCCATTTTTGATACTAGCACCATGGAAAACCTACCCCACTGGGAATCAGATCACATTCCACTAAGGCTACTTCCACCTGTACAGCATTTCTCAGGGGAGTCCGTACCAGGGACATTCTGGAGGCTGCAACCTGGAGTTCTGTACACACCTTCACCAAGCATTACCACTTACCTATTTTTTCTAAATCCAGAGCTGGTTTTGCTACAACAGTCTTACAAGGCCTGCTAGCCAACCCTAACATTTCTTGACCGTCTCCATCCTTCCTTGGCTTTGGGAATCAACCCAAGTGTGATGACTGCAACAGTGAAACATGAAGAACATAGTACAGTTGTGTACACTTAACATAAATGTAGATGTTCGAATGTATTCACTGTTGCAGTCCTGGTTTCCCTCCCTCCAGCCCCCTGGTTTTCTCTATCTTTCTACCTCTCCTCTCTGTGGCCATTCTTAATGGCATTGGTATTTACTTTGCACTGGTGGTGTTCCCCACCTTATACTAGCTTCCTATTTGGGAGCTCCTGACATTTAGGGCAAGAAAAACTGATATAATGGCATCGGCTGCCTGTTTTATACCCCTGACGACCTGACGTCATGGAAGAAGCGACAGCATCCAACGCAGAAATCCTAAGACTCTGGTATTCAGGCCGACTGAGGGCTACCTGCAGGCAGATAACCCTAGTGTGATGACTGCAACAATTAATACACTAGGACATCTACATTTATGGTAAGTGTACACAACTGTAATTTGTGCTTCAAGACCAGTTATAAAGGTATCCCTCTAGTGCCAGTTTCAATTAAGTCTTCAGAAAATAGCCATCATGCTATAATGAAAAAGGAAGTGCACTAAACAGTACAATGTTTCAGGATTAAAATCTATAGAAAACAGGGAAAGATTTAATTGTCTATAAGAGAGAGAGACATCATGGTACAATAAGGCACCAGTTTATAAGGTAGAAAACATAGGCAATAGTCAATGTAATTTTACCATTAAGACATGCAGCAGTAGGGAAGGAAATAGGCCGGGTTTAACCGTTCATACTTGGTCTAACTTGACTGGAGACTTGCAGAGACTAGTTGAAGATGTGTATGGCATTTTCTTTTTGCTGTTTCCAATAATAGGCCTGAAAATGTAGGGTCAGACTTGTTTTTGTGTATGCATTTAGTTCCAGGGAAAGGCAGTTCTGTAGAAAGGAAAAGATAATCTTGCTGGCTTAAGCACAGGAGGTGCAGAAGTAACAGTTCTCAAGTAAAGCTACAGAATGTTCCTTTCTGAAGGGAAAGATATTATTTATTTATTTTACATTTGTTAACCGGGAAAGTCCAACTGGATACAAGTCCATTTTCAGCGGAGGCCCGGGGAGAAAAGCTCCAGACATACATAACATGGATACATACAGTGAAATATTACAAAATGGACATTTGTTCAACAGTAGTAGATACACACACATTCAAGATTTTGTAGAATACATACAGGAAAATATTAACTTATAAGGGAGAACACATACATTTTTAGTAGTACATGGTTGTGCCAAGTTATCATCCTTTCCTTAGCGTTTTCCAGTAGGTAAGAGACATGTAATCGATCTTCTTAATCAGTTAATGAATCAGAGTAATAACAATGAAAGTTTCTACATGTAATAAGGTTTTCATTTATAGATAGTATTTGAGGAGGGATTAGTCAGGGTTTGTACAGGGACATAGCCATTGCATTTTTTAGGTGTTTTTTAAGAGATATTTTAAATTGGATTAAGGAGGGAAATGTAGTAAGTTCCGCAGGAAGTAAGTTCCAGGATTTGCCAACCGAGTTAGTAAATAGTGATTCACCAGCTGAATTGTTGGATTTAACAGTTTGTACTAGCATTCTGTTGGAGGAGCAGAGTGTTTTTAGGTTACTGTAGGGGGTGATAATATGTTTCAGTATGGGTGTGCTGTCTTAATTATCCGAAGAAGTCTAGCTACTGTACTAGACGAAAAGCGCTTAATTTTACTTGTTATCTGTGTTCTTTTATTCTGGATACGTCTAATAAAGAGCCGAAGAGCTATGGATTTGTCTGTTCCTGCCTTGGTTGTTGTTTTACTGCAGTTTGTTGTGCCGTTCGTGTATTTTCTGTGCTATCTGGTTGGTAGAGAACTTTGTGAACAACTATTAATTGGTTATATTGAAGTTGGTAGGGTAGTTCCAGCCAGCCTAGCGATTTAAGGTTTAGACAGTGATATGTTCTATATGCTGAACCTGTGGCAAATCTGGCAATATTATTGTAGCAGCTAGCGAGTTTATTGTGGTCAGATTTGCTTAGTTTGGTGAAGATGGGTGAGGCATAAAGAAGGGTTGATAGCAAATGTGTATGGGCAATCACAGTCCTAGCTGATGGGGTTAGGAATTGTTTAATCTTGTATAAAGAGCCAAGATTCTTATTAACTGTTTTAATAGTTTTATCGACTTGAGCATCAAACTTAAGGTTGTTGTTGTTATGGTACCACTGTTAGATTTTATGGTGAGTGATGGTAAAGGGATCTTATGAGTGGGGGGTGAAGAGCAACAGCTTAGTTTTATTTGGGTTTAATAGCAGATGACGACCAGTGAGCCAGTTCTCTACTTTGTAGAAGGTGTTTTGGGATAAAGATTGTAAGTCTGTGGGGGAGGTGGCAGCACAGATTAGGGTTGAGTCATCTGCAGCTGAATGTAAGCTGCATTTGGGATGACTTTATACAGATCATTAATGAAGATGGAGAATAGGATGGGGCCTAATATAGACCCCCGGAGGACTCCAAAGGTGATTGGTAATAGGGAAGATAAGTTATCTTTCCATAGTACAGCTTGTTGTCTGCCACTTAGATAGGAATGAATCCAGTTAATTGCTAGGTTATCTATGGAGAGTGTTTTTAGTGTCCCTAAGCATAACTGGTGGTTTACCATGTTGAATGCCTTGGAAAGGTCTAGGAAGAGGGCAGAGGAGAGCTTGTTATTACGGTTTTGATTTATTGTGTGAGAGAAGGAAAGAAGGGCTGAGGTTGTACTATGGCAAGGTCTAAATCTGTGCTGGAAGGGGGCTAGGAGATTGTTCAGATTAAGATAGGCTAGGAGGTGTTTATGGATACATTTTCCCATAATTTTAGCCAAGGGTGACACGATGGCTGTAGGCCTGTAATTTGAAAGTTCAGTGGAATTTTCCCCTTTATGGAGAGGAATAATGTGGGAGATTTTCCAGATAGAGGGGGTATAAGCTTCAACAATAGATCTATTAATTAATATCAAAATGGGATATGCTATTCCATCAGCAGCTTTTTGGAGATACTCTGCGGGTAGTAGGTCTGCTGAAAGGGTGGTGGGTTTCAATTTCTTGACTAGTGATATAATAAAAGATGTTGGTACTGGCTAAAAGTTGAAGAGGGTATGATTATTGGATGTGGGATCGGTAGAACTTGTGCTACTGGGAGCTAGTTTGTTGGCAAGGGATTGAATGGTTTCTGTAAAGAAAGTGTTAAAGTTGTTAGCAACAATTTTTGGAGGGTAGTCAAGGGGTTAGGGGTAGACGATTGTCCTGGTGGAGACGTTTATTTATGCTAGACCAAAATTTTTGCAGATGATTTTGGTGTTTTTGTTGCAGATGACAGTAGTAGTTTTTTTTTTGTCTAGCATAATAGACTTCTTTGTATCATTCCTTAGTTGTTTATATATAAGGTGGTCTTTTGGGGATTTAGTGGTTCTCCAGGAAGCCCACGCTTTATTTCTGCATATGATTTTTTGTCTGGTATCTTTTGACAGCCATGGTGCTACTTTATTATTGGTTCTGATAGTCCGTTTAGGAGCATGGTTATCCAGGATAGCAAGAAACTTAAGAGTTAAAGTACGAAACTGCTTCATCTAGTGGTCTTGCAGTGGAATGCTAGATAAAGAACAGACAGACACTGTGAGGCACATGCAAGACAAGACTTGGAAACCAAGGCTAAAGAGGTGTGTAAAGCATTTCAGGGTTTTGGTATTATTAGGAAATACTTCAGACATGGTCAGTTAAGTTAGTTTTGTTAGTACAAAACTGCTTCATCTATGTGTACTTGCAATGGAATGCTAGCTAAAGAAGAAACAGACACTGTGAGGCACATGCAAGACAAGACTTGGAAACCAAGGCAAAAGAAGTGTGTAAAGCATTACAGGGTTTTGGTGTTAGGAAATACTTCAGACATGGTCAGTTGAGTCAGTTGGTATTGATATGCAAAAGGTGTTTGCAGTACAGACACTTGAGCCTGATTACCGAAGTCAGGTCTCATATCCAGCATTATTCAGGAGGAAAAGACTGTTTCAGTTGATATTATTCATAAGAATCAGAATATACTTGCAGAATCTTTGGACATATTTATCAGCACTATCTACTGTTATCCAGCATTCCAGAATTTCTACACGCTGTTATTATTTGTCAGCACTGTTATTGGAGACAGTATTTGGGTATCATTGACATCTAATAAAGCATTCTTAACTGATGTGCAGAATCCATTACAAGGTAGAAGAAGACTTAGTCAGTAAAGGAGAAAGTGGCAACTGTAAAGCACAAGTTTTGGGTAATTAACAGTTAAAGACAATCATTCCTGTCTCATTCCAGTTTACTATTGTCTTATCAATTATTTCAGTTTGCAAAGAAAATCTTGCAGGAATTTCTTTAATAATTTGTTACATTTGCTGTTATGTCTTAATGGCCATTACATTTCAAAATTTTATATATTTAGTGCAGAAAAATCCCAATCAATGAAAACAACTTTGCTGTCGAAAAGCCCTCTCAGAAAACAAACATGCTTTTGTTTCATTACCACTAGACCCATAAAACAAATAGTTGCTGCATTAGACCGCTTTACTGATCACTTTTCATGGAACACCCTCACAGCTCTATTATACGGTATTGGTCACAACTGACAGCAACTCATATTGAATGACAAGAAACTATACAGTGTTGACGGAAGAAATGGATGGATGGGGAAGACCAACTCCATCTAACAAATCCTTAGTTTAAGTAATATGATAGATAAAAAGGGCTCATTATATTGTGGTTAAAAGGTGGTCAAGAATATAAGCCACTGAAAACAGTTTGCATGGTCACAGTAACTGAGCAGCTCATTTTGAATGACAGGAAACTTGACAGTGTTGGTTGAAAATGGAGTGAATAGGCAAGAACCCCTTCATCTAACAAATTTTTGTATTTCTGATTTAGGCACTTTCATACCTGAAGATAAAAAGGGATCATTATTCTGCATGTAGAAGGTGGCAAAGGACACAAGACACTTCTGCTGCCTGACACTAGTTCCAAAGATTTTGAAAATGTGCTGTAATTCTGAGTACTGCCATTTTTAAATGAATGGAAAAGATTAGTCTAAAGGAAAATAAGGTTTAAAAATATATATATCAGCTGCTATAGTGTGCTCTGTGGAAAGGGAAAGGTTATATGGTAAAATTACATCAGTATGCCTGCCTGTCATCATGTCATACTGTGGTAGAGTAAATTATAAAGTAGTAATAAACAGCTGTAGTACTGCAGAAATATTAATACTGCATAAAAGATCAATATGATTTGTTTTTTTTATTTTTTCAACCATAAAATCATTGAGTTTTTGATGATAGTCATCTCATTTTCCTGATTTTGATTCCCTTAGTCGTCATTTGCACATTAAGAAAATGTGGACAAACCGCTTAATATATAGATCTTACAGACTGCCAGTGAAAAGAGGCATCTATGCCTAGTGGGCTTATGGCTAAAACAAATAAGCAAGTAAACTACTACAAAGGATAGCTTAATTTCTGATTACCAAAACATAGGAGAATTAACGTTATAGATTGGCTCTTGATCAACATGGCTTTGTTAAACTTGGATTTTGTTTTTGAGTCTGTTTTTTTCCCTAAACAGATATTTAAAACAGGTAGATCAAAGGTAATTAATTTCCACTAATATAACTAGACCTGGTAGAGGACTTTGATGCAGTACTGTAGCATGATACTCTGTAAACAGTCTGCTGAAGTTAATATTTTAACAGTATGTTGCACTGAGTAATATTGGTTCTGTGTAAGGATCTAATAGGTTAAATTATTTTGAGATCTTTGGAAAAATCTGAAATCACTTAAGTCTTGAAGCCAGTATTTTTCAGCAGCCTGCTCCATGGCAAAAAGGCCTGATTTGCATTCTCAGCAACCATGGTTCATTTAATGAGCTTGGTTGCTGGAAGATCCAGCCTAAGGGTTGGGAATGGCTGATAAAGGTTTGCTTTTCTGTCCTGGGGTTAGGGTGGAGGGACAGTTCTGTCTTCATGTGTGGCTGCCATCTGAAGAAGTTTTAGGGTTACCACCTGTCCCTCTTTGCAAGGGACAGTCCCACTTTGGGCAGTTGTGTCCTGCGAAAAAATCTAAAAAATGGCAAATGTCCTGAGATTTTATGACAAAATATATTTCTTAAATTTTTTTTAATAGCTGCATAAAACAGTTATTTTGTATATGAAACACATAAATATTATGTGAAATAGCATAAGCACTCGAATGCTACAAAAATAAGCTTTTATTTTGTCAAAACAGTGAAGTTCTGTCCTTTGCACTAGCCGGGAGTATGTTTTGTCCTGCAGAATCTCACATTTTTAAATAAAATGTCCCACTTTGGGCATTTGAAAAGGTGGCAACCCTAAGAAGTTTGGATGGTGTTGAAGTTCTAAAGAATGGACTACAGATGGGCACTTAGCCTACCTTTCAGTGCATTGCATTGTAGGTGGAATAAGTGAATGTGTGGAAGCATGCATACACCACTGGGCCGGGACTGGGGGCTGTGCCCATCAAACATTACAGAGGACATGAAGTTAAGAGCAGAAAACTTCCTAACCCTGTAGTATGATGATAGTGATCTTGGCTGTTCTCTCTTCTGCTTGCTGCTGCAAACAAATTTGTCTGGGGGTACACAAGCTGATGGGGTAGGCTTAGTGGTCACTGGGGTCAGGAAAAATGTAGTAAGGCAAAAAAAGTACTGTCATTTGACAGTTTTGTCACTGACTTACAACTGAAGATTAACATGGGAGGAGTAACAGAATATTCTAATGAATGCAACAATTTTATTTAAGTAAATTGCTGTGGTACTGTTTGTTTGAAAAATATTTAATGTTGTATGCCCAGTAAGTAATCATATTCTAAAATATGCTGATAAAGTATCTTGGGCATAATTTTAAATTTCCTGTCTTCTACTTAAATTATTTTGAGACTAGGATACTCATGCCAGTTGTGTGACGTTTAGAATAATGTGCACATGCTTTGGGAAACCTTTATCTTTGTAGTGGCAAACTGTATTTTCAGTTATTCCATTTGTAAGGGGGGAGGCTGGCACCACTTAATTCCTGCTTAACTGGCTGTAAAGTGAGAAAGGGCTTTTCACACTAGGAAAAGGAGAGGGAAAATAAATGAATAAATTCACACTACACATGAGACAAACTGGTATTTTAAATGCCATTTGACTCTAATTTGACATTTACATGGATTATAGGAATTGCAGAGTAAGAATAATGGCTTTCAAGTCTCTTAATTTCCAGTGATATTACATTTGAACTAAAATGATACACGGCTCGTATTTTGTAGCTAATTATAGCAGCTCTTTAAAGATTTCCCTTTCTGAATTGCTGGATTAGGTTCTTTCTCTTATTGGTTTAATCAGATAATCAGAAAACGTTATAAAATAAACCCCTCCCTCCTAGTCCACTGTTTTCACAGAAATGGCAAGCAGTACTACCAGCCTATGTCAACTAAGCTTCTGGTCAAATCTTGGGATTGGCTGAGAGTTTAGCATACTTTGAATGGTTTACTTACTGGTATTTGCAGTATGCCTGTGAGGTTTCCTTCTGGTGCCAGTTTACTGTGTGTGCACAGTTCCTCCATATCTGCTTGCTAATGTCATGTGTTTGGCAGCTTCCCAGTCAGTGTCTGTTAACCGAACTAAAAATAAACCATGCTTATAAATTAGTCTTTTTTTTTCAACGTTCCTTCTGTCTTTGCAGACCCATCATCCCCTTCCTAACATGCTCTTAATTTGGATCTGAAGCTGTTGTGAAGTGAGATAAGCACTGCAACACATTTCCTTAGAGCAGCAGATTTTAACAACAATCTGTGGTCATTTCAACAAATTTCCCAGTATTTTCCCCAAATGTTCAGCACTCTTGTCAGGGAGGTCTTGCTGCACCGATATTTATCACTGAGATTTTGCAGTTCTTTACTGAATGATAAGTTCTGTCTGCACTGCAGAATCATATGTCAAGTACGGGTATACTTTGGAAGCTGGAAGTTTAAAAACTTTGAACTTCATATGGTCGAGACCATAAGATCGAAGTTTTAATACTTTCAATGGTTTAAATGGAGTCGCCGTACAGTGCGGAACGGGAAATTTACCATTCTCTTTACTGTAGTGCGATCCCGGAGTTGGTATATTTAATTAGCAGGGGTGTGGGGGTGCAGGGAAGCTTGCCCCCCTGCATAAACATAAAAAAATTGTTTTTATTTATTTATTTTGAAGTTTTGAACTTTCAAAACTTTGATGTCATGGTCATATGAAGTTCAAAGTTTTGAAAGTTCGAGCTTCCAAAATAGATCCGTCAGGTACAGTTATAATTTATTTATTTATTGTCTTTATTTGTTGACATTTGATTATTACATTTGATAATGTATCCTCTAGTATAGTTCATGATCTGACTCTGTAAGATAACTCTTGAATACCAAAGCTACGAGATTGTGGTCATTTGCAGCGTTGCATTGTCACAGCTTTTGTAGTTTATTATGTTGCCATAAAGGTATAGAGGATGTACACTATTGTCTCTAGAATAAAGTCTGAGTGTGTTTGTTTGGTGTTACAGTACCTAAATGTTTAAAATCTCTGCTTCACAGCTTTAGGACCAAAGGTTTAATCCTGACCTGTGTTTACTGTTTATATGGAGGCTGCTGTATTCTTCATGTCTTTGTGTGTGTGTGTGTGTGTGTGTATGTGTGTGTGTGTGTGTGTGTGTGTGTGTGTGTGTGTGTTTGCGTGCGTGCGTTTCTGTTTTTTCCGCCGTGTGTACTCTACTGTAATTATGTCAATCCTTTTGAAATACTAGCTGATAGATTACTCTAAATTGTCAGCTTATGTATTGCATATACTGCTGACCTTTTGTTCAAGACAGCTAATAAGGGTCCTATGAATGAGTTCACTTGTCTAGTTAGCTAATGAATAATTAAAAAATAAGCAATGTAACTGTGATTCCGAAACAGTCTTGATGGATGCATACAGAGGTTGTCTGTCTTACCTTCTTGGGATAACAGCTTTCAAAATTCTCATGTCCACAAGCTGACAAACTTGACAGCCCAGACATTTGAAAACTTGTTATAAATAGATACCCAGTTAAAAATTTAGACAGAAGTATATCTTCGAGTATCACAAAACTGTTTTACCTTTGGCAGAGGAACTGGTTTCTCAATATGAAATGGCAATTATGTTTTTAACTCCTAAAATTATGTGGTATAAATATAACATAAGAGAAATATTATTGTTCATGCTGCCCTATGATACAGATGGTTTAATTGACTTGGGTTCAGCTACCTATATGTATAGCCTCTTCTAGTGGTGGGAGGGAAGGAGATGAGAGGAACTGAACAGCCAGTGGCTTGCTCTCCTTTTCTCAGGGGAGAGTTGTTGATTTCATTGGTGCTTAATGTTCACTTTCTTTGGAGATCAGCAAGCAAGCACGTAGTTAAAATACTTGCATTTTTCTCAGCATGAGCATATGTGTGGAAATGGGTATAAGTTGCATATTACATGTTCTCATACCAGAGAAAGTTTTAGGTAGTAAAGAGACAAAGCCCTGCCACCCATGTACATGACTGGTCCCTATTTCTTCCAGTACTATAAAAATGTTTATATGGTGAAATAGTTGGTCATTGTTAATGGACAGTAATTGTGGTATGTGTGTGTGTGTGTGTGTGTGTGTGTGTGTGTGTGTGTGCGCGTGTGTGTGCGTGTGTGTGTGCGTAAACCAGATGTCAGCAGGGGGCAGTAAAAAAGAAAAGTTAACAAAAGTCTTTTCTTTTTTTATGTTTCATTCATATATTGAGGATTGTTGATGTTTCTTTGCCACATCTTGACTTTGAAGGAAATAATGTGATGTTTTATAGCAGATAAAACTAGTTTGTCTCTTGGGAAAAACATATTAAAATCCTGAAATTGAACAGTTGTCTCAACATATTAAAATGAAGAAAAAGACTGTTTTCAATTTTGTTACGTATGTAACCACATTTTTTGTTGACTTTGGCTGTGTGGTCTGCATGGTTTGTGGCATCTCTTTCCACAAAACAGTTGCCAGCTGTGTGTATATTTGTGTGTGTGTGTGTGTGGGGGGGGCTTCTTGTGCATAGAAGGGCTGTCCCTCTGAATCACTTCATGCGAATGTTGTTGGAATGCACTTCAGGGGTACTCGGTTTCTGCTGGGTGGATTGAGGATGAGTTTTGGAGCAGAAGGTATTTCTACGGGTGTGCCTTGTTTCTCTGATAGACTGTATATTGTATTGGCAAAGCTAAAGCAGTTAGGGAGCTTCAGGAATAAATGTAGTGGTAATGATGATGATAATGTTGGTGGTGGGGTTTAGTGTGGTGAGGGGCAAGATCCTCAATGGAATAAGACAGTACATTACTTTCATAAAGTGCTGTAGTACAAAAATAGACTGTGCTTATACCTACACTGAATTTAAAAAAATCATATTTTAACATGTCTTGCTTATTTGCAATGTACTTGTGTGTCAGTCATTCTGCGTTTCTTATAATATTTAAATTTTGTATACACAAAAGTAACTGACATTGGGCTTGCCATACTGACGTGAGTCTGTGTTTTAGTCCCTTATAATGGTTACTGTAATGCAATTTGTGTCCCCATAATATGACATAGCTTAGACAGAATAAATGAGTTTTTATTTCCAGCTTATAGATAAAGTGATAGTTTTCCGAGTTAGTGTCCTCTTGCAATGCCTGTGTAAGCAATGTCATTATTTAATTTTCACTGTAATGCTGTTATTTGTGCTAACTATAAACTGCTAAAATGCTTTTCATGGTACACTTAAATCTCCTTCTCCATCTGGTGGAACCATGGATGCTCTGGCTCAGGACCCCAGAAGGCTGTTGCAGATCACGGTTGCAGTTGCACCTGTCTGCCTAGGTGTTTGAGCTTAACTCTTGCTTCACTGTGGGAGTCAGTGTTGCAAATGAATTGGACAGCCTCCCTTCTCTCAGTATGAGTGAGCAGACATCAGCTGCTCAGACCCACTCTCCATGGTCAGTTTTTCCAGTCCCAGAGCTGCTAATTGAACTGTAGCGTTCTGGGTTGTAGTCAGGGCTTCAACCCTCTGTGATGTAGAGTCACATTCTCAGTTGCTGAACATTAGTTAAAGGGTAAGATCCCTTGCAGTGACTGCATTCAGAAAGAGTGATTTTCACACACAGTGGCAATTACAATGAGCATCACAAATAGTATGCACTTCATTAATAGGATTACTTAATGGAGTAAGGTTATGTATTCATCACACTTTAACTTGCAACATACAGTAATGATAATTTCAAGAACATTTTTCATTGTTGTCTTCCTGCAGTGTACACGTTTTGCTCATAATTTCAATACTGGTCTTTACAACATGCCTTCATATTTTTGCAAACCCACCCATGTCATAAATCTTGTTGACCAATGTTTTGTGTATATTGATCCCAACTATGCCATGGGTTAGGTGATGTTAGAAAATGGGAGGATTTCACAGACAATAACCTAATAGATAACAGACATTCCCCAACAGGGCATTATGAATGTGGAGCTAACTAAAAATAAACTAAGTGGCATCCCACAGGGCTCAGTCCTGGGACCCCTCTTGTTTGGTATATACTTCTCTGAGGTACAGGCAAGCATGGGAGGACTGTGGCTGACCAGGTTTGCAGATGATTGCAAGCTGGGAGCCATAATCGACTCTCCGGCTGACACAAGCATCCTCCAGAAGGGTCTTACAGAGACGGATACCTGGTGTCAAAACCATGGCCTCAAGCTAAATGCCAAAAAGTACATAGTCATCTCTTTTGGGAAAAACAAAATGCCCACAAACTACCACATGGGAGGTAATCCCACTAAGTACGGAAGAAGTAATTAGGGATCTGGGGACCCAAGTAGATAGTAACCTCTCCTGTGACAATCACATTGCCAAAGTGGTTAGAAAAACCTTCTATATAGCTCACCTAATCACAAAAGGGTTCACATCTAGATCAAGAGAGGTCATTGTGCCCCTCTACTCATCGTTCATCAGGCCCTTAATTGAGTACAATGCCCCATTTGGGATGTATCTTACCCGACACCTACAACAGCTGGAGAAACCTCAAAAGTACCTCACCAAGAGGATCGTGGGCCTCAAACAGATGCCCTATGCTGCTCGACTAAAGAAACTCCAGCTCTACTCAGTTGCTTACCGCCTACTCAGAGGCGATCTCTGCCTGACGTACAAGGCCATGTCTAACCCGGAATTGATGGACATGCTCCACCTCCAGAAAGCCAAATCCATTAGGGCTACACGCTCCATGGATTTAAACCTCAGCACAACAATAAATAGGACATGCTGGAGGGATAGATTCATATCCCAGAGGCTTCCCTCGCTCTGAAATAGTTAGGCAGAGCCCCTCGCTGACCCTCTTCAAGAGAAATCTTGATAAGTGGATGGGAAATCGTAAATTTACTCCTGTGATCACTTCTATGGCCCTGCTGGACAGAGGCTTAGGAATCTAGTCTAAAAGGGTGGTGAAAGCCAACACATTCTGGCTAGGCTTATAAATGCCCTAGGGCAGATAGCCTAGTACCTACCTATGAACCTACAAGTAAAAAGAAAAAAAAAAAACATGAATAAATGGTAAAAACGAAAAATCACCAAACCACTAAAATAATCAAATAAATGTACTGAAGCTACACAAATAAATAAATAAATGAAAGAGTAATTTTTTTTCCCTCAGAACTAGATTACAAAGCCATCCATGCAATACTCCTTTCATAAGACTACACAAACTACTACAGTCCTTTTCAGTAAAAGCTTAAGCAATTAGATTTGTCCTTTAAAGTTGGTGAGAAGCGCATAAAAAATAATAATAATATAAAGACTTGGAATATGTGAGAAATCTTTTGTACTGTAAAATAAAGGAATTTGGTCTTGACTCGTGGCTTTCTGCCTTTGCCACTCAGAATGCAACTTGTGAACCCTTACTTTACAAGTAGCGTGCTTGTGTGTGTGTGTCGTGTGTGTGTATATGTGTGCACACACAAACCACCCCCTCCACCAACTACCTGTCATTTAAACTCCTTGGCACGTACTTCTACTGCAAATATTTGGTTGCATTTCCAGAGGAGAGCACTCGACTAATTAGCATGGAACAGTCCTTAGGAGTGCCTAATTGACATTTGTGGTAACCCACAGATTCAGCCCACTTTGATATTGCACCTCTTCATGTTACAGTACTGTGGTAGATCCATTTCTGAGTCAGAAATGGGTACCACCAGTGGTAAAAAAGGTTTACTGCTGGTAGTAACCTTTCTGAATTCCAGCCTTAGTATACAAAAGTCTGCATTTTCACCCATTCAGTAGCTGTTTTGGGCCACACCGTTATGAATCTTGCAATTACAAACAGTTACCCTGTACAATAATGAGACTACAGTTGAAGGGACAGAGAGAATTGTATGTCTTTCCTAGTCTAGCTGTACCCTCTATGACATAGGCTGAACACCAGTGTCATTGTATTTTAGTTCTGTAGATCACTGAGCCTAACTTGCTGATATATGTAGCACCAGTGTAGCCTATTTGGTAGTTCCCCGTTTATTTATCTTGGGTTTCAGGTGCTGTACCTTGTATGTAGATAAGACATCTGCCATGTATTTATGTGGTTACAGTTTACACATGTTTATTATGTTGCATAGTTTTTCATTCCACGGTGTGTTTTTTTAACTTTATACCCTGTAGTCTGCCTGTCTGTATCATTGTTTATAAGAACTGAATAAGACTCATTTATAGGGAAAATGAATGAGCAAACTAGTGGACCACAGAGGTGCTCTAGGGAAAATAGTATTCTTAGCACCAGATGCTTCCACTGTTTGATGGTACTGGATATTTTATTTTTATTTTAAATGTGATTAGGCAGAAAACTGGAGAATAACTTTGCAAGATGGGAGAGCATATTTCAGTTGGAAAATAAAACCTAAACACAGTCACAGTCACAGTTTGCAACAAAAATATGAAGATATTGATGTTGCATATCACAAAATTAATTATTATAGAAAGCCGAAACCTGTTTGTGCAAGTAAAGTGTTGTCTCAGTTGTTGGTGTGGGTATCTAGAAGTGCGTGCATGCGTGCACGTCAGCCCAATGATATTTGTGAGGATTTGTTCTCCTGCCACTGCTATCCCCTCACTCACTCACTTTAAACATAGGCCATGAACCCGTAGCTTCTTTTTGGTTTACTTTCACGCAGCATATGAATAGCAAAGTCCTTGGATAGCATCAGTCTTAATTTAATGTTAGTTAGACATGTTCTTTTTTATGTTGGTATTTGTCGTGTGGTGGTGCCTTGACTAGACATTCCACTAGCGTCTGGTCAGTAGCTACTTTTCTCACTGTTGTTTTTCCCCTTGAAAGGAGATTTGTGGTAGCATTATGCTATTTGCATGCCTACCCATGATGTCAGCTGTTATACTTCCCCTTTTGGGTATTACAACAGTGCATGCCTTCCAGTCTCTTCGTGCACAAATCAGGAACAAAGCCAAAGTTATGCAAGTGCAAAGGCCAGAAAATAGGGACAAATTTTAAAAAGTGCTCATATAAACGTAGATGTTTGCTAGAATAACAGATTTCGCATTAGCATGCATTTTATAAGGATATCAAGTCTGAAACTTGAATGTCTGTCATTCTTTAGTGATTCCATTCTTTAATAATTTGACATAAAGCCTTGGTTAATAATTAATAGGAATTATTTGGAGGGGCTGCTAAAGGCATTGCAGAATAAGGAGCATCTCACAGAACAAGAGGAGGAGCAATTGCAGAGTGATAAAGAGAAAATAAGGGCGTATCTGTATAATATACATGAGTTTAGAAAGACTACTTTTAAGCAACTGTTATTAAAACTCCAGAACACAAAACATTTTTAGCACAATGACCTAGGCAACAGAAAGTAGAAAGGGTTGTCTCCAAAGTTAGAGAGCTTATGATAAGAAAATAACCCATGATCCTATGGAAACATTGGAGATATTTTTTCCAATTTTATAAACATTTGTGTAAAGTAGAGGAGTCTGGAACCGAGAGAGAGAGAGCACAAATGAAAATATTTATGGAAGACTTAGTTATACCAAGGCAAAGGGGAGATCAGTCTCAGTAACTAGTAGTTAAGATTGGAGGAGATGAGATGAAAATGGTGATACATAGTCAATCTGTAGGAAAGTCTCCATGAACTTATATTATACCATGACCCCCCCAAAACGTGCACGCTGATTGGCCAGCGTGCACATTGTAAATCAAGTTATACTAATGGAAAAGGTCCGTCGCCGGACTTTTTCCATTAGTATAACTCTACTTTTAAAACACTGTCTCGCTATGTTAAATGGGTTTAACATAGCGAGACAGCTTTAAAATAAGCAACGGAGATCTCCGTTGCTTATTTTAAAGCTGTCTCCATGCTAAACCCATTTAACATAGCGAGACAGTTTAAAAAAGCAATGGAGAAAGCAAGATCTCCGTTGCTTTTTACTGTTCGCTATGTTAAATGGGTTTAACATAGCGAGACAGTTAAAATAAGCAACGGACATCTCCGTTGCTTATTTTAAACTGTCTCGCTATGTTAAACCCATTTAACATAGCTTAAAATAAAAAGCAACGGAGATCTTGTTTTCTCCGTTGCTTTTGCTCAACTCTGATGTACTGCGCAGGCGCAGTACATCAGAACTGCCGGATGCCAGACATCTGCGGAAGGGCAGTAAACAGGCATTATACTATGCCATTATTTAAGAAAAGTAATCGTTTCTTTTCTTAAATAATGTCATGGTATAGTAGCAATAACCCACTTCTGGGTGTGGGTAATGCTGTATTTACCCACGGTTGGCTTTGTTTGGTCCCTCGGGCTTCGCCCTCGGGACCAAACTACGCCAACCGTGGGTAAATCCAGCATTACCCACACCCAGGCGTGGGTTATTGCTGTAGTATTCCTGTGGAAGTTAGGATGGAAGAAAATGATAACGATCTGGAAGATTTTGTTTAATATTATTTTAAAAGGAGGGAAAGCACCAGCATCTTGGAAGAAAGCTGTGGTGGCTGTATTAACCAAAGAAGATGAAGACCCATCAGACCCAATTTCATATAGACCTGTTTCAATTTAAAACCATGATTATAAATTGTTTGTCAGTACTACCAAAACAATGTCAAAGGTGTTGACAAAATTGATAGATATGGATCAGAAAAGAGGCAAACATTTGACAATGTTAATAGAACAATGATGATCTAGAGGGAAACAGAATGTAAGAAAACACTACTGTTGTTGGTAGGTCTTAATGTAGAGAAAGCATTTGATAAAAAAGGGTATTTTATGAGTAGGGAAAAGGAAGCATTTGCTGATACAATAATAATGTTAGTTAGAAGGATATATGAAGGATCACAGGCAAGAATTAAAGTGGGAGGGTTTCATTCTGATAAGTTATGTTTGAAGAGGAACCATGCAGAGGTGTTCTCTTTCCCAGCTGTTATTTGCTTTATGTTTAGAGCCATTGGCAAAGAAAATAAGGGACCCCGAAATTCAATGATATAATTGGTATGGTAATCAAGAAAAATTGAATTTATTTGCAGATGTAATTATTTTGTACTTGATAAATCCAGCAAAGGACATTTCATTGTTATGGGACGTTTTGTGACAGTTTCAAGTATTTTCAAGATATTAAATTAATGAAGATAAAACAAAGGCTATAGATGTAATGCATATACCAAGACATAAATTGGTTCAGCAATACCTATATTTATTGGGACCCAAACAGATGAAATATTTAGGATCATGGATTAAAAGACTTCTGTTATGACAGCTAAGAATATGAGGAAAGAGACAAAGTATAATACAGAAACTGAGAACCTTGAAGCTCTTGTTTATGGGTATGGATAGTAAAATAGAAGCACTGAAAATGCTTTTGGTCCCTTTAGTTTTATATACAAGTCAGGCATATTTTCATCAACCAGAGGAGAGGTTGTGTACAATAATTAGTAAAGAGTTGAGGGAATTTATCTGGGAGGAGAACAGAGCAAGCTTTAAGTGGGGCAAGTTTATCCGCCCAGTAGAACAAAATGGCTTAGGATTACTTGATTTGAAGGGACATAACCAAAAATATTCCCAGGTGAAATGGACTGCTCAGGAGCCACAAACCAAGGGGGAAATATATATTTATTCTAGGATCAATAGGAACATTTTCCAGTATAGTAAACAAAAAATTGCTTAAAGCCACTACAACATGCAGAATGTCTGTATAAAGCATTGTTTTGATTTTTGTTTGATATCGCATGTTGGTGCTCATATGTCCTTTTCTTTAGCTATCTTTCTGTTTTCCCTACATAAAATGTAGGGCAGGACATACACTCAGCCAAATACACTACCCCTTAGATAGACAATTCCCTTCCTGTGAGTGGATGATAGACTGCTGCATTCTGCTACACTTCCACATTTTTGGGTACATTTACTACTTTTTTCTTTCTTCTCCTTGTTATCACCATTAGATTCTAAAATATTCTTGATATTTTTACCTTTTTGGTATAGAAAAGTGGGTCTATTACCGATTATATCTCTGATTTGTCAGTCTTCTACCAATATTCCCCAGTTTTTACTTATGATGTCCCTAATGCTATTGGAACAACACCTTATTCAAGTAGCATAGCTCTAGGGAAGTCTCCAGCCTTTGCTACTTCCTCATATTCTAACTGTGGACAAACCTCTACTCCTTCCCCATTTTGAATATTGTTATCAAATATCTAAGTAGCTCCCCATATTTAAGTCTGTTCCCAAGAGGGGTAGATATTTCTTCATCTATTTTGGGCAACCTCTGTGCTAATAGTTCTCACACAAACCTCAGAGTATCCCCTCTCAAGGAACATATCCTCCAATTTTTTTTTCAGTTTCAAAAGTTATAACCCAACCTAAATTCTGACTACTCTGTCTTCCTCATTTTCCTAACTCGTTTGTTGTCTATCACTGCCTACTATAATTCTGCATCCCTGTGATGTATTTCACCGACTAAAATTTACCTCATCAGAATTTTTCAAAAAAAAACAACCAAAAATATTACACTATTTTTTACTGAATTATCTTGATGTAAATTATTTGAATGTAAATCTTTTTTTTCTTCTGTATTGTGTAACATTTATTCAAAAAGTGTGCTGTTGATTTATACTTAGTTGTACCATGTGCTACTATGGATTTGGAACTTTTCTGTACTGTGTATTTGTATTTTTCCCGAGTTTTTCTCCCCAAGACTCCATTGAAAATGGGCTCCTTGTGGCCCAATGGACTATTCTGGAAAACAATTTTATTTAATTTATTTATCTGCAGTTTATCAGACACCATCCTTGCCAGTCTAATAAATTGTCACTTAAGAAGACTTTTTTTCTGGGATAAAGGATGCATACTACTAAAATATAGATAACTTTTCGAGAAAGTGGGTTTTTGGTAAACAGTAGAAGAAAACCCATTTTCTTCCTTCTCTAAGGTTATGGCTAGGTAATTGATGCTTTTTTTGTCCATTTGGTAAGTGAATTTCAAGAAAGGGGTAGTGTTGTTCAAATACTCTATGAACCCAGGAATTCCCTCTATGTCGCCCACCCAGAGGACAAAGATGTCATCCAAATATATGAGATATAATTAAACTTCTCCTCAAAAAGGAAACCAAAAATGAAGTCTCTCTCACCGAAGCATCACCAAGTTGGCATAAATAGGGGCACAAGCAGCCCCCATCGCAACTCCCTTGGTTTGTTTGAAGATGTTACCCTCAAACCGAATGTAGCTGTTGCTGATCACAATCCCAATACATTCTGTAATAAGCCTGAATGTTTCCTCATTAACTAAACCAGATGTCAGGACTGCTTCACTAAACAGTTCCAATGCATCCTCCTGGGGGATACTAGAGATAAGATCTTTCACATCTATTGTTAGAAAGATCCTGTTCCAAAGGGAATGTGTGATCCTCCCCAAAAATCCCAAGAATCCCTGACAATGTGGTTGTCCGCTTTTTGAAAAGGTTGCAACAGCTTGTCCACATAAAGGGCAAGGAGATGTGTTTTAGCCCCTGCTGCAGAGACTGTAGGTCTAAAAGAAGGGTGCTGCTGGTCCTTGTGAATCTTGGGGATCCCAAAGAAGGATGGAATTTTGGGGTTATTATTCTGCAGAAACTTAAGTCTTAAGATCCATCCCACCCTGCAGCATTTCATCCTCCAAAAATAGATATATATATTGGTAGGAGCCATGCACTTCATTCATAGAGGCTCTGGTATAGGAGTCACTATTTTCCAAAATCTATAACCTTTCTTTAAAGTATTCTTCTCTCCTGAAAACAGCTATCCTCCCACCCTTCTGTATATCCATAAAAATGGACTGAGGCAGGCAAAGCAGCACACACCAACGAAGAACAAATTCCTTTAATACTGTTAAGCGCTTTTCGTTTGAGACTATGCTCAAACTTCATCAGACAAAATGTATTGACAAACCACTAGCATAAATACTAATCAAGTTAACGGCTCAAATGAGCAATAAAGGAAATTAAACAATTGAAAACAATTAAGAATTTCAAAAAAACATTTAAAAACATTAACATCATTTAAAAGCATTGAAAAACAATCAAGAAAATGTCAAACTTACACACCACCTTCAACTGCAAAAAATTAAGTTATACCAATTCAAAATAACAATTAAAAAAAAAATCTCATAAATATATAAAGAAAATAATTAATAAACTTAGCTAAAAATCAAAGTGAGACTACCTTAATAAACTTTTAAGTTTTAAAATGCTACTAATAGAGCAGCATTCATTAAGTCCAGGGGTATTATACGCATTTAATCTAACTTGCCACCTCAGTTCTAGTTCTAACAACTTTATTGGAGTGGGGCCACCCCTAGAATCCTCACTAATCTGATCAATTACTGTAAATTTAAATTTATGGTCAGGATTAAGGCTGACATGCTTAGCTAAAACATTCTCAAGTTTATTCTTCCGGATTGCATAAATATGTTCATAAAGACGATCACGAAGGCGTCTCTCCGTCTTCCCAATATAAAATGATGAACAATTCTGACACTGAGCTAAATAAACTATCATTTTAGAGTTGCAATTAACTCGACATTTCAAAAAATGCTGGTGATTATGTATATTAAATCTATTGGATTCAATGACATACTGACAATAGTTGCAAGACTGACACTTAAACATACCAGGTGTTTTTGGGTATGTACGTTGACGTTGTTCCAATAAGGACTTAAGATTTTTTGCCCTCTTGTAAGTCACTACAGGTTTATCACCCACTTTGTGGGTGGTAAAAAACTGGGCCATAAAAAATCTCAAGTCCTTATTGGAACAACGTCAACATACATACCCAAAAACACCTGTTATGTTTAAGTGTCAGTCTTGCACCTGTTGTCAGTATGTCATTGAATCCAATAGATTTAATATACATAATCACCAGCATTTTTTGAAATGTCGAGTTAATTGTAACTCTAAAATGATAGTTTATTTAGCTCAATGTCAGAATTGTTCATCATTTTATATTGGGAAGACGGAGAGACGCCTTCGTGATCGTCTTTATGAACATATTTATGCAATCCGGAAGAATAAACTTGAGAATGTTTTAGCTAAGCATGTCAGCCTTAATCCTGACCATAAATTTAAATTTACAGTAATTGATCAGATTAGTGAGGATATCTAGGGGTGGCCCCACTCCAATAAAGTTGGAAGAACTAGAACTGATGTGGCAAGTTAGATTAAATGCATATAATACCCTTGGACTTAATGAATGCTGCTCTATTAGTAGCATTTTAAAACTTAAAAGTTTATTAAGGTAGTCCCACTTTGATTTTTAGCTAAGTTTATTAATTATTTTCTTTATATATTTATGAGATTTTTGAATTGTTATTTTGAATTGGTATAACTTAATTTTTTGCAGTTGAAGGTGGTGTGTAAGTTTGACATTTTCTTGATTGTTTTTCAATGCTTTTAAATTATAATGTTTTTAAATGTTTTTTTGAAATTCTTAATTGTTTTCAATTGTTTAATTTCCTTTATTGCTCATTTGAGCCGTTAACTTGATTAGTATTTATGCTAGTGGTTTGTCAATACATTTTGTCTGATGAAGTTTGAGCATAGTCTCAAATGAAAAGCACTTAACAGTATTAAAGGAATTTGTTCTTTGTTGGTGTGTGCTGCTTTGCCTGCCTCATTCCGTCTTTGTGGATATACAGTTTGTTTGTTCGCCTTCGTTTTGGATCCTCCCTCCCTTGTCAGGTTTCATTATTCTGAGATGGGAATTCCTTTTCGAGTTCTCTAAAGCATCATGTTCTTCTTTGATAAGGTTAAAGGGACTATAGCCGTTTTCCCCGAACTATAAAACTGATAAATGTTATACCCACATATTTTGGAAAATGCCTCAACTGTGGGATGTGGAACAGACATTGCTGTACTCTTTTTCTTTAAAGTTAAATAATTAGAATATCCATTCTGTTCTACCCTTTCCACATCCTTATCCTTTTATTGGATAGCAAAATTCATTTTCTAATGAATAATTTAAATTCCATCATAGTGTCTACCAATTTTTGTTTAAATTCCATCATAGTGTCTACCAATTTTTGTTTAAAAGTAGGAACAAAGGTAAATCCTTTCTCAAAAATGGAATAGAGTTTTTAGTCAAATTTAGGTCGAAAGCTGCTTTTTAAAAGGGATAATTTGTAAGGCATGTAAAGTATTGCATGGGAACTATGAAGAATCAATCAGAGGAGTTTACAAAAGATTAGGAAGAGAGACTGGAAAAGCAATTTATAATGAAAGAATGGGAAGACATATGTATGGTTTCCATGTATGCAACAAAGTCCAGAAGGTTTGGGATTTATGTTTGGAAGTGTCTGCATATGTGTTTTTATACACCAGAAGACTTCAAAGAAATGTTTCTCAAGTGGATGGCAAATGTTGGAGGTCGGAGAGGGAAGAAAGATATAACTGGGAAGATGTGTTTTTTGGGAGTGTACTTTATTTACCTAATTTTATTTATGTATTGACATTTAATTACTGGATGGGTGCCCATTTTTAGCAGAGGTCCAGTGAGAAAAGCTGCAAAGTATTACAGAAACATTTTAAGAACAACAATTTTGCAATCTTCAAAAAGTAATACAGAAACATCTATAATTTAAATAATTACACCAAATTAGATATAATGTGAAAACCTTGGTTAAGAATAGATTCAACTTGTATGACAGTGATTTAGTACTTAAAGAAATGTTAACCAGTTTATAGAGAAATTAAAGGTAAGTTAGTGTAATACAAACATGAATTACATTTTGAAGTGAGAGAATAAACAGGGTTATGAAATTTTTAGAAAGAGAGTCAGTGGAGAGAAATTGAGTGAAGTAAGGAGGTGTAAGGTATGAATAGAAATTTGTTCATATTTAGTGCTTGAGCAAGAACAGAGATGGAGTTTGGCTAGGAAGTCTTTCAGAATTGTTTTAAAGGCAGAAGGGATGGTATTGAAGTTACTGATACAGGCAGGGGCGGCTCGTGCTATAGGACTGGAACCCTCCCATCTAGAAAACAAAAAGAAAACAAACCGTGAAACATAAAAAAAAAAAATATATATATATTTTTCACGAGTGCCGGAACTCCACACATGCTCAGACGCACTCAGACTGCCCCGCAGATGCCCAGGAATCAGTGAAAACTCAGACTGCCTGAGTCAGCAGTCCGGATACAGAGAAGGCGTTTCTGCCCCGCAGATGCCAAGGAATCTGTGCGGTGATGACCGCACAGAACAGAGGAGCTCCAGACTGCTTCATCAGCAGACAGGACCAATCAGGAGACAGGTGAGGTGAGTTTTAAGCTCTCGCGGGCTTGGGACTTGGATTTTGAACGGGCTACTGCTTCATGGAGGGTGTGGGGCTGCTGCTTCATGGATTCGGGTCTGGACATGGAGGTAGGTGTGTGGCTTAGATTTTGACTGCTGCTTCATGGATTCAGAGGTAGGAGTGCGGCTTGGATTTCGACTGCTGCTTCATGGATTCGGAGGTAGGTGTGCGGCTTGGATTTGTGTGTGTGTGTGTGTCTGTGTGTGTCTGTGTGTGTGCGCGTGTGTGTGTGATGCCCCAGTTGCTATATACTGGTGGCTAGAGCAAACTCATGGTGGTGTGTAGGGAATACCTCAGGCTTGAACCCTGTACCTTGTATGCAGGTGTTAAGGGCCTGAATTCCCTACCCACTAGCATTTGTAAAAAATTTGCAGATTTTTGCCTCATATTTGATCTGTTCTATTCCTCATAATATCTGTGGTTTCTAAATGCTTGATATTTGATGGTGCAGTGGTAGCATTGTTGCTGCAGATTCTAAGGTTTGATTCTTGGCTGGGGTGCCTTCTGTGTGGGGTCTGCATCTTCTCCCTGTGTTTGTGTGGGTTTGCTTTTGTGTCCTCCCATGTTACAAAGACATGTCTGCATTATTTCTTCCTGGGCTTCTGCTGAAAATTGTTTTTTTATTCCAAGTCACACTGTCCTGGTTAACAAATGTTAAATAAAATTGACAGGCATTTGAATTTCAGACTTCAGGTTTCTGAATGTTTAATTCCTTACATATTTGATGGTGCAGTGGTAGCATTGTTGCCTCACAGCTATAGGTTTTCTGGCTTGATTCTTGGCTGGGGTTCCTTCTGTGTGGAGTCTGCATCTCCTCCCTGTGTTTGTAGGGATTTGCTCTGGTGTCCTGCCATTTTACAAATGCAGTATTTCCCCCTGGGCATCTGCTGAAAGTTGTTTTTGTTCCGTCAGAAGTAAAATTGACAGGCATTTGAATTTCAGACTTCATATTCTTCAGAAAATACATAGTAACACAACCTTTTATTCTAGCAATTTTCTAAGTTTATAAGATGAATATTTGAAATTTGTCCCTATTTTTGGGACTGTATTCCCCCATTATTGGCTTTGTCCAGGTTTTTTGTGCTAAGGTTGACAGCTACGGCAAGAACTGAATTCACTGAATATGTTTGAGGGCTGTAGTCCCTTATTACTGGGTTTGTCCAGGTGTTTTGTGCTAAGAGGTTGACAGCTATGGTGAGAACTGAATTCACTAAATGATAGCCATTTACGTTTCAGTCTTCCTCTCTTTCACAAAGCAGCTGATTTAGCGTAGTGGTATGTTGCTCTGACTGTTTTGTACAGAGACCTTGGCAGTAAAATGTATGGTGGTAACGCAGCATTTTTCTTTCACAAAGCAGCTGATTTGGCGTAGTGGTATGTTGCTCTGACTGTTTTGCACAGGGACCTTGGCAGTAAAATGTATGGTGGTAACACAGCATTTTATTCTAGCAACTTTCCAAGATTATACAAGCAATGTTTAATGTGTCCCTGGTTTTTGGGCTTTTGACCCCACCCCCAATAAATTTTGGCTTTTTCCAGATTTCTTGTGCTGTGAAGTTGAGATGTAGTTGAGTATTGAGTAGATTTTACAAGGAGCTGAGAGCTGCAGGGGAAGAGAAGTTTAGTGCTGCTTATGCTAAGTCTGCTTGCATTGTTAATAGCACAACAGGTTGTGTACTTGCTTTTGATGCAGAAGGCTGTGGGTTCTACCCCCACAAGGGGTGGATGCTGCCGTACTGAGAATGTCTTCCTTGGCGAAGATACTAACTATGAGCCTGTTATCAGTTTGCCATCCATTTCCTATTGCACTATTACTAGCTTATCATTTTTTAAATGTAATATAGGCAATTTATTCCTCAGGGGCAACAGACACTTTATTTTTTGATGGAACCATGAAATATAAAGGTGTTTGCTAGCAGCAACCTCTTCATTAGTTACGGATTTCTTTAATGTGGAATTATTTAGATGACTTTTACTAGTTCAGAGATTGTGCATATTTACTGATAATGGTGGACTGTAGAATTGTGCATATTTACTGATAATGGTGGACTGTAGAAGTTTGAGTAGACTTTTATGATGGAAATGTTCTGTACTGGGCAGTTTTGTCATTATTGGTGCATGCGTTTTGTTTCATTGTTTAATAAATTTAAAATGCCCTCTAACAACTGTACTGTATTGTACAAGGAATATAATTTAGTACAATCAGGAAGGTGCATCAAAGAGCACATGTATGTTTCATATGCAAGGGGCCTTTGATTTGAAAACAGCCCAGAATTCATCTTTATCTGCCACTGGCAAAATGTATTTTATTTGAATGTGGATTTCAATGAATGTGAGTTTCAAGGGCAGAGAAGTTTTAATGCTAAGTCTGTTTTCATTGTGAGACTGCATTGCTTTGTTTAGCAGATGTCTTAGTGTTTTGTGCTGTAAAATGCAAAATAAAACTTTCAAATGAAGTCCAAATCATCATAGAAGTAAAGCAGTGTGCACATTAGTGTTTATGGTAAATGGAGTGAAATAGCCAAGTAATGGATCATTGGAATGGCTGCAGGGGGGAGGCTCCATTCGACCATGATTTTGTGAGGGGGAAGGGCGGCAAACTCAGACAGCCCCAACTGAACTATACCTCCCAACTGTCCAGATTTTCAAAGAATGAATAGATTTTTGCTTCTTATTTTTGGTTTGTTCCTCATAAAATTTGTGGTTTTCTGGCAAATCATTTAGGAATTAAGTCACAAAATAATGACACACTGAGTTTCAGACTTCGTAGCCTTCAGAAAAATGCATGCTAAAGTAAGACCTGTTATTCTATCAACAGTCTGAGTTTATACAAGAGCAATTTTTAGTACTGTTTATATGTCCCCCCAATATATTTGGCCTTGTTAGTTTTATTGCATTAACAGGTTGAGAGGTACATGCAAATAAATTGCTTTATAGAATTAGGCATAGCCAAACCTCTCAACTGTCCCCGATTTTGGCTCAAAATGTTGTTCTTCCCCCTAATAATCCCTCCGCAAAATAGCAATTTTGGAAGAAAACATGGAGGGTTTACAATTAAGAAATAACTGTAATAATCAGAGTTATAGATTACTTTTATTTCAGAAATGCATGTAGATTCTTTTTTTGTCAGCTGCTCAAGTTAGCAGTACTAATATTAAAGTGTCCCTTCTTTGACAGGTTCCCAGCTGTATTGTGTGGCTATTTTATATTTTTGCATCACATTTTTGGTCCATGTTTCATAAAATTGTGAGTTTTTTTTGGCAAATTAGTGACAAATCATTAAAGACTGAAGTTAGAAAATAATGACAGACATTTGAGTTTCAGATTTCATACCCTTCAGAAAATGCATACTAATGCAAGACCTATTCTATTATCTTTCTAAGTTTATAAGAGCAATATTTAAAAATTGTCCTTATTTTTGGGCCTTTGTCCCACTTCTATGTATGGCTTTGTCCAGATTTCTTGCTTTGAGGTTGAGAGGTATGACAAATGTGTCAGGGCTGTCACAGTCAGCCAGAGACATTTCAAATTGTGACATACTTGTTGCACCCTACTCCCCCATGTAGTGACTCTGGATATGTCCAAGCAAGGCAAGGAGTAGTTATGCAGTGTAAATGTGCAGAGTATCCTCCCATCCAAGGTAGGCACAAGTACTACAGTGGCTTTTCATCTGTCCTTGATTTTGCAGAATGGTCTGGTTTGTCATGTTTTTGTACTGTTAATTTATGCTTATTACTCAAAGTGCCTGTTGCTCTGTGTTTAAGTAGCAATGCTTTAATGACCATCAGGTAAGCTTGTCTGTGATCGTAAGATGCAAGTAAGCTTTAATAAGCATACTGTTAAAGAACTGCCAACATTGAAAGCCTTTCTGTTGTTGCCATGCAGAGAATACTTAACTAGATAATGTACAAGCCTAGGGTATTGAAATGCATATGACAGTATTTGTAATAAAGGACAGGATTACATTATTTTAAGAAGCTCATTACACTTGTTGGAGACTTTCAGTCATCTCTGCAGGCTTTACCCGTAAACTAAACAGAATGACAATCATGTGTGGTCCATAACCTGTACAGTAATCCTTTAAGCAATGTATCTTGAGCTTGTTTCTTGTTTGCTTTTCATTTTTTACTTTGATCATGTTTTCCTCATGAAACAAGTAGATGTCAGGCAGCAGGTCTTATTTGGATAAGAAACATTTTTACAAGTGGGGGCATCACAGAGATTTCTACTTTCACTGTGTTACTTGGTACTTTAATAAAGCTGAATATAAATTATAATTAGAACTACAGTGAAAGGAAAAGTGGTTTGAGTTGAGTGCTGCTTGTTTTTCTTGTACGTGATTTTGACTGGCATTCCAGTAATGTATTTATTTTTTCATGCCTCACAACCTTTTTGTTTCCATCTAGATATTAAGTAAGCAGTCATGCAGCCAATGCATTGAAATATTTTTATTCTTCTACACTTCATTTTGTCTTGATTGGACTCTCATAATGACGGTTTGGCACCCAGGGCAGTGTATTTAATTAAAGTTAGTTTTTGTGGTTTTGAGCATAGCTCCCCCCCTTTCTAGTTGGCCACACCCCTTCCCATTGACCCCACCCATTCCACTGTCTCCTGCAGCCCCCCCTTTGATTTGAAGTCACCAGCTGCCACTGGATACAGGTAAGGTGTTCTAAGCCTTTGCAACATGGTATGAAGTACAGACCACATGCCCCTGTCAAATTTGATAGGTTTGTGGACAGAGAGGAGTTTTTGTGGATTGGGTCATAGTGCCAGCTATAGATTATGTGCCATAAAGGATGAAATGGAGGCCAGGTAGTAGAAATGTCTTAACTTATTAAATCTTTTGAACAGTCATTGGACAGTATCTATCAAGAACTTAGACAAATATGGGTAAGGAAAGTTAAAGTGCTGACAGGTGAGGCATGCCTGAAAAGGTGCAAGAAAACAGCAAATAAGAATACATTCAGGTCTCTTTTACAAGCAGGAACCTTTGAACTGCAGTTTACCACTGAATTAGAGTTGGAGAGAGAGAGAGCAAAGATTCTCTTGTAATACACTGAATCTAAACTGTACATGTTTTAATTTACAGTAACAGTTAATCAAAATGCAAAATCCCTCCCTATAGATTACAGAATCCTAAACAAATTGACATATAAAATGGCTAAAAATGGCTAAATGCAACAAATACATTCCCTACAAGTTAAAATGGGAATAAAACTGCAAAACTTACAGTAGATCCAATCTCCAGTTGCCCCCCCCAACTTAATTCGGAGATTGCAGTGTATTTTGCTGTTCCTCAGAGTAAGTACAACTCGGATGTTAGTCATCTTTCTCTGAAGATCGGTGAAGCCAAAGATAGTACAGACTAAACGATTTGCATAGTTTAGATGAGAGCCAAGCAAAAAAAAAAAAAAAGTCAAATGTGCAGAGAAGGAAGTAAGAAAGGTGGGTTTGAATTACAAAAGGGAAACTGGAGAGCAAAAGCACATTTTCATTAAATAAAAATATTGGAATTCTTAATAATAATAATAATAATAATAATAATAATAATAATATGGCTGAAAACTGTCATTTGACAGGAACGGCAGTATGCAGCTTTATCATTTGAGTACAACAGAATGGTAATCACTTGCCTGTAGAACCTGGGTTTTCCAGAGAGATAGTCTTTTCAAGGGTCTATATTATAATATCGAACAGAACAAATGTCAAATGGCCAAAATATCAAAAGTGCTGTTCAGATAACTTGGTTATTATAATAATAATTATATATACCAACTCTGAGACCGCACTACAGTGAGGAAAGGGCAAAATTCCCGATCTTCACTGCACCCCAATCCCAGAAACCAGAACTCGATGAATGGCACTTTCGATATTTCGGACGTTCGACATCTGTTCCGTTACATATTATAATATAGACCCCTTTTCAACAGGACCATGTAGGTTATACTCAGAAAAAAATGAGGTGCAGACGTTCCTTTGGAGAGTACATCATACTGGATAGTATAGATTCCGTAAACATTTAAAGCATTCTTCTCAACTGTCCAGATTTTTGCCTCATATTTTTGGTCTGGTCCTCATAAATTTGTAGTTTTGTGACAAATTACTTAAAATTGAAGTCACTAAATTATGTAAAACAGTTTGAGTTTCAGACTTCACATCTTTCAGAAAATGTACGCTATCACAAATGCTGCTATTCTAGCAACTTTTAAGTTTATAAGAGCAATATTTAAAAAAAAATCCCTATTTTTTAAGCCTTTGTCCCCTCATTATTTCAGGCTTTAAGATTTCTTGTGCTAAGAGATTGAGAGGTATGATTTAAAGGAGTGAATATTCTGAATGTTAAATATATACCCCTGGATTTCATTAGCATAATGCCCATAGAAGGTTGTAGTCAGTGCTACACAGAGTGCAAGAAAGGTTGTCCGTCTTAGCAATATGATATACAGAAGTCATGTGTAAGGATGACATTTCTCTTCATTGTTGCTGGTTTAAAATGATGTCTGTGTTCACTTGTGTAGGAATCATCTTATGATCTAATCTTAGGATCAAAAGTCAAGTGCATTCATTTGCTGAGCACAAGACCAACTGGAAATGTGGTAATCAGATTAAGGCTGACTAAATGACGACTGACTGTATGACATTCGGCTAGCCCTGCTAAGTTTGTCTTAGATTGATATCTTAATAGTAGTTGGCATTGCATCTGAATGTCGGATCTCTAGGGTGGCACCAGGAACTGAGTCACAACACCCACAATGGCTCATAAAATAGGAGTTGTCCTTGAACAGTAGTGTGTCAAACTGGACTGGGCTTACCAGAATAGACCTCTCCTGACAGAATGCAAAGTAATTACGTTAGAAACTAGTGGGGGGTTGTAAATAACTTGTAATTGGTGTTTGTTTGAAGGAAGATACCCAAGAAGCAGAGCTTTGTAATTCATAAGAGTGATCATCTGGTCTGTATTATTTTAGTAGTTGAATACATATTTATCAACAGCTAAACAGTGAAACACAGAATTCTTCCCAGGGTTAGGAACCACTGGGCCATCACCACAACTTTGCCCTTTTCCCCACCATAGTGCGATCTCGGAGTTGGTATATATAGTTAGGGGTATGTGGGGGCTTCAGATCCTCATATTGTAGACTGTGGGGGGCAAGGCCCCCCATTTGGGTGGGTTTGATTTAGTGCGGTGTGTGTTCTGGAGTGCTATAGGGCCAGTGGTTCCTAACCCTTGAAAAAATTCCATGCTTCACATTAATGCATTTCACTGTTTCTCTGTCGATGAATACATATTTCAAGGAACTAATATAGACCCTGATCATCTGTGTGGTGTATGATTAGTAATAGTCATGTTAGGTTATAATGTAGCTGCCATAACCCTTTGCAGGCTTCTTTTTTCTGTCATATGGATTCTGGAGTTCACTATTCTGTCCTTGGAGTGTTGTTTGTCAGTGCAGAACCTTCATGTACAGTGCTTTAGTTACCTATATCCATGTCTTGGTGAAGTACTTCAGTTCTTACTCTTTAAATGGAGTTGCAGTATTTATAGAAAAAAACAGCAAGCTTTTATCTTTTGTGTATTTCGTTTATTCATTCATTCATCATTTTCATTTTGCCCACTCTGGGGTCACAGGGGAGTCGGAGCCTATCCTGACATTCACTGGGGACAAGCCAGAGAAGCTGTATAGTGACACACGTAACTGTGGACAGTTTGGAGGATTGCTACTTTACCTGTGACATGCCTTTGCGATGTTGTTGGAAGGGGAGAAAAACTGTCAAAAACACAGACAGACACAGGAAGGACATGGACATTCTGCGCTAAAAAGCACTCTGACAAAGCAGTGTCTGCAAGTCAGCAATGCTAATTGCTGTGCAGCTGTGCTAAATACAGAAGCGGCTGTACCTGAGGGATGCCAGCTCTGGATAGAAGTAACTGTCTTGTCATTTTCTAATTGTAAACAGTAGTTCATCTGAGTTTGCAAGAGTTGTGTACATGTGTGTGAAATAAGATGGAATACTTTATTATTGTGACCATTACCTGTTTATGTATTTTTTACCTCAAGTTTGATGTCAGATGTACCTAGTAAAGCAGATGTAATTGAGTTCAGAGCCCATCTGTTGGTACAAGTGACTTACCCCTGCTGTTGTGAGATTACTGTTAAACAGTAGTCAGCGATCTTGTATGGCAGTAGTGTCAAACAGTGCATTCACTAAAATCAGTGTAAAACCAGTGCTGCTTATGCTTGTGTGTGTGTGTGTGTGTGTGTGTGTGTGTGTGTGTGTGTGTGGTTGCAGTCTGTGTAAGAGTAGCAGTTTGGTGATAGTTTCTTTCCCATTCCATCACAAGGTTCAACATTTCAAACAATAAGTAGCTATGTTTGGTGGTCTGGCAGGAGGTGTGTGTGTGTGTGTGTGTCTGTGTCTGTGAAAGTAACTAATCATTGACACAGTGATTAAGTGAGTAGCTTTACCATTTCACAGCACAGCTCTGGTTGAATTCTTGACTGTGTCTTCTATTTGGAGTCCATCTGCATGGATTTATCCTTGTGGCTGTGGTTCCACCAACACCCCAAATATGTAATATAGATGAACTGGCTTTCCTCCAGTGTCCACCTAGTGTGTGTGTGTGTGTGTGTGTGTGTGCGTGTGTGTGCGCGTGTGTGTGCGTGTGTGTGCGTGTGTGTGTGCGTGTGTGTGTGTGTGTGTGTGTGTGTGTGTGTGTGCGTGCGCGCACCTGGCTTGACAAAGAGAATGTTATTATGTGTTTTTGTGAAAATCAGTATAGCTTGTGATTGACCTGCCTTTGAGTGGCAGAGTGTGTGTAAAAATAATACCATTGTTTTTATCTGTGGAAGTGCACAAGTACCCAGCAATATTGTATAACTCCTCAGCAGCAGCAGTAAGAAAAAAAAAAAACAAGTCACTATCTTTCAAAAACGAGGCATAGGTTCATAGATTAGTATTAGGCTACCTGTCCTTGTGGGCCATTTTAAGCCTACCTAATTACCCCATGTGAGAATCAAACCCTGCACCTTGTGTCTGGTAAATACTGCAACTATAATGCCAACCTCCCACCCCATAAAGTATATCATATCACAAAATATTCAGACTCTCAGTGCTTCTAGGGATATAGCTGTCCTCACACTCCACAATATATAATTGAATTTTGACTCAGGATTAGTAGTTGCCTCTGCCCTGAACCTTATCTAGTGTCAAATTGGCCTTGCTCAGAAGTGTACACAAAAGATGACTGCAGCTTATGTATGGAGGCTTGGGACATTGTGGATGTTCATTGTGCATACAGCTGCAGTCATAACAGATGGGTTTTCCTGCCGTCGGGCGGGTCCTCGGTCGGCCGAATTCCAAAGTCTAGGTCCGGCGTCGGATGTCGTCGCTTCTTCCCTGACGTCAGTGTGACAGGGGTATAAAAGAACCAGCCGACGCCATTTTCTTCAGTCTTTCTTGCCGCGCGGTGCCCGAAGCAGTAGCATTTCGCAAGTGCTGGTCGGCCAGCTCCTGAGATTACAAATATTTTTCAACCGAAGTCTTCCTGAAAGCTAAGTACCCCGTTGGGGAAACTTTTCTTGCCTCAGACCGATGTCAGACAAAGCTAATAATTGCATTTCATGTGGGAAGCAAATACCACATAAGGATTTTCATTCCCTCTGCATTCCTTGCTTAGGCCCAGACCACAACGTCTCTGCCTGCCGTTTTTGTGCTACATTCAACAGACGCACTATTAAGCGTCGGGCGGAGTTCGCCCAACACTATTTTGGCAAAAAATTTAATTACATTATGTCGTCGGATACTCCGACTCCGGTTTTGGGTAAAAGACGCAAAGATAAGGACCGACATACGAGGTCCGCGACTTCTACCGACACCACCCTAAAGCCGACTACAGGTGCTCCGGTTTTCAGCGAGGCGCCTACGCAGCCCCTGACTACCGATGACACTTCATTGGCGGTGTCTTCTGTGCCCGAGGTCGCAGGCTCTTCGGCCCACACCCTGACTACAGATACCGAAGCCACTCTTGGCGGGGACACTCAGAGTTTAGACAGGCCTGCCACCTCTCAAGGTGTCTTCAGGCCTTCTTTTTCTTTTTCCATTAAGGCTTTCACTAAGTCCAAAGCAGCCATGCATGCTAAAAGACAAGCTCCACAGGGCCCCTCTCAAGGCCCCATGCCTAAAAAGCAGATGCTCAAAATGGCTGAGGATTTGATTACTCTTATCAGGGGTTCTCAACCCCCCTCGGACAAAAGGCCCAGAGTGGAGGAAGAATACCCTTCCTCAGACCAGGCCTCCATTACTTCAGAACATTCTGAAGACCAGGAACATTCTTACTCCCCTTTTGAAGATTCTGATGCAGAGGAGTCCATTCCATCTGTCTCCCCCCCCTGAGGATTACTCTTTTGGGGAAACCCTACATACCTTGAGGGAACACTTCCACTGGGAAGGCCAAGAGTACTCAGATTCCAAGAAAAGGCTTAGGGATTTCCTCTTGCTCCCTCAGCACAGGCCTCTGGCTATACCTCCTGTCTTAGACATACTAGATGATGTGTATTCGGAGGCCAGCCTTAACCCTGCTTCTTTACCTCCAGCTCCAGTCAAGCCTGACAGGTATTACCGGGTTCCTGATTCACACCAATTCCTGTACAAAAGCCATGCGGCTGACCCAGAAACTATTTCACAGGGTCCCAAGGGAATTAAGGCCTCCACTGCCAAAAATCCATTACCTTCAGCGAGAGATTCCAGAGCTTTAGAAAGGTGGGGGGAAAAAGGTATACACCTCGGCCACCTTAACCATGAGGGCATTAAACTGTCAGTTCCATATGTTAAAGTATCAGCAGTTTCTGTTATCTCAGTTGAAAAGCAAAATGTCACAACCTGAACAACCAGACTTGAAGGAGTTGCAGGATTTGTTACATAGTGCAGAGCAAGTGGGTAAACATACCTTGCAATGTGGTTTTGATGCTTTAGAGGCCTCATGTAGAGCTGCTGTTACAGGATCAGTCATACGTAGACATGCTTGGCTCAAAGAGCAAACCTTACCAGGTCATGTCAAAGCTAAATTGCTAGATGCACCTCTTCAAAAAGATGTATTGTTTGGTGTTAAAGCTGAGGAGGTATTAAAGAAAATGGAGGAAAAGGCAAAATCAATGCAAACAGTGAAAGATTTCCTACAGGTACAACCTCCACATTTCAGTAGAAATTGGCCTTCAAAGAATTGGTCCTTTCCAGCTACGGACAGGCCCCAAAGAGGCAGATACAGGCGCCCGAGGGGTAGAGGGCAATCTCAAGGATCATTTAGAGGCAGACAGTGGCAAGCACCTACACAAAGAGGTGGTGAGGATAGTTCACAGCCATTCAGAAAGCAGAACCAATGACTTTCCCCTTTGTATGCCAAGCAAGGCTCAAATAACAGCACCTTTAGGTGGAAAACTGGCATTATTTTCGAAAAATTGGCATATTGTCACAAAAGACAAATGGGTCCTGGACATTATAGACAGAGGCTACAGATTCCACTTTCACACCCCTCCAAAAATGAGAGGCATGCCAAACCTGCCACACAATCAAAGGGCAGAGGCACAAAGACAAATTTCAGATCTCATGGACATGAAAGCTATTCAAGAGGTACCTGCACAAGAACAGGGTCAGGGTTTTTATTCCAGACTATTCCTGGTACCAAGGAAGGGCAAAGATTGGAGACCTATTTTGGACCTATCCATCCTAAACACATTTTTACTCGTACCAAAATTCAAGATGCTCACATTACAGCAGCTTCTTCCCATGCTGGGCAAGGAGTCTTGGCTGGTAACATTGGACCTCAAGGAGGCATACCTGCATGTCCCAATCAGACAAGATTGCAGAAGATACCTCAGATTTCTTGCAGGTTCAACCCATTATCAATTCTCTGCATTACCCTTTGGCTTATCTACTGCGCCCAGAGTGTTCACGAAATGCCTGGCATCAGTAATTGCCTTCTGCAGACTTCAAGGGTACAAATATACCCATATTTGGACGACTGCCTGATCCAAGCGGACAGCAAGCACATACTTCTGAAACATCTGGCGTTTGTAATAATGTTGTTGAATTCTCTGGGATACACAGTCAACAAAAAGAAATCAAAGCTAATACCCTCTCAAACAATAATTTTCCTGGGTGCCAGCTTGAATACAAATACCCAGATGGCCTACCTCACGCCAGAGAAACAAGGGCAACTAACTCAATACTTCAGAAAACTGGCAACCTTCACCAGGCTGACTGCAAGGAAAATCCTGCAGGCTCTGGGATTCATGGCATCTTGCATCCTGCTAATCCCATGTGCAAAGCTGCATATGAGGAAACTTCAATGGTACCTAAAAAACTTATGGTCTCAACACAGCCACAGTTTGGAAACAATTATACCACTGATTCCATGTCTTCAAAAGGAATTTCTGTGGTGGGCTCAAGCATGTCAAAGAAACACAGGTCTCCCATTCTGCAAGCCTCACGCAAATCAAGTCATCACAACAGACGCCTCGGACTACGCCTGGGGGGCGCACATGACAGATCGGTGCATTCAGGGCAAATGGACCCAAAAAGAAAAGCACCTACACATCAATCAAAAGGAAATGCTAGCAGTAATAAATGCTATTATGGCTTTCAAAGACCTACTGCATCCAGGCCAGCTATTGATAAGGAAAGACAACACCACAATAATGTGGTACATAAACAAACAGGGAGGAACCCATTCATATCCCCTATGCAGGCTAGCCATGTCTCTTTGGAACATGGCTCTGGAATTAAAAATCGAACTTCAAGCGCAGTACCTGCCAGGCAAGGAAAACACGCTGGCAGACAACCTAAGCAGAAATATGACAGATCCACACGAATGGAAGTTGCATCCTCAAGTTTTTACAAAGATAATCCAAGCATGGGGAAGGCCAGACATAGATCTCTTTGCCACCCACAGAAATCACCAATTGACAAAATTCTGCTCAAGGACCTTTCATCCACAGGCCTGGAAAGTGGACGCACTCTCTTTCACTTGGACAACAATGACAGTTTATGCCTTTCCACCTCTTCCTCTGCTGCCCAAAGTTCTATTAAAAACCAGAGCAGACAGACCAAAGATGATTCTCATTGCTCCAGACTGGCCAAGACAACACTGGTACCCACTCCTGAGGAGCCTGACGCATTCCCCACCATGGATCCTGCCTCTAATGCCTCTACTACTGACTCAGCACAACTTCAAAACTCTTCACAGTCAGCTGAAAACACTCAATCTAGCCGCATGGAAGATTACTTAAATTCACAACAGACCCTACTCTCCAAGGAGGTGCAGGATGTCATTTTGGAGGCCAGAAGGCCTTCTACTAGAAAAGCCTACTCCGCCAAATGGAAACTGTTTTGTGCCTGGAATCAGAGAAAGGGTCAGAATCCTGGAATACTGAATTTACCTCAAATATTACAGTACCTAGCTGAGATGCTAAGCAGTGGACTTTCATTCTCCTCCATCAAAATCCATGCCTCAGCCATTTCTGCAGAATACAACACTGATCCTCCTTTATTCTCTCACCCCCTCTTAAGACAGTTCCTCAGAGGGGCTAAGAATATAAAACCCCCAAGGAAGCAACCAGTACCTGCTTGGGACCTCAATTTCATTCTAGAAAAACTGACCTTGCCTCCTTTTGAGCCAGCTGCTACAACAGATCTGCAATATTTGTCCTGGAAAACAGCCTTTCTTCTGGCTATCACCTCAGCTCGCAGGGTTTCGGAACTACAAGCCCTCATGGCTGTGCAGCCTTTCATCATTTTCCATCAGGACAGTTTCCTTACGAACCAATCCTTCCTTTATGCCAAAGGTAGTATCCAGGGTAGCCTTGAATCAGGCTATCCACTTACCTACCTTTTACCCTAATCCTCAAAACAAGGGGGAGAGACTACTACATTCCTTGGACATTCACAGACAGCTACGTTATTATTTGGACAGAACAAAGCCTTTCAGAAAATCAGAACAACTCTTTGTGTCCTATGCTACAGGAGCTCAAGGGAAGCCTATTTCCAAACAGACAATCTCAAAATGGACATCCCATTGCATACGCTTTTGTTACTCTTTTCATGGTAAAGCTGTACCTGCAGGCATCAGATCTCACTCCACAAGGGCCATAGCTACCTCTGCAGCTTTCCTCAGGAGGGTTCCTACCAAAGATATTTTGGAAGCAGCCACTTGGGAGTTCTGTGCATACTTTCTCCAAGCACTATCACCTACCATTATACTCCAAATCTAGAGCGGGCTTTGCCACTGCAGTCTTGCAGGGCATCTTGGCTCCTCCTAGTTCCACTTAATTCCTACCACCCCTTTTTTTAGCTTTGGGATTCAACCCATCTGTTATGACTGCAGCTGTATGCACGATGAACATAGTACAGTTTTGTACCTACCATAAATGTAGATGTTCGAGTGCTAATACAGCTGCAGTCCAGGTTTCCCTCCCTCCTTCCCCTCTTGGGACAAGCCTAATGGCTAACACCTACTCATACAACCTGATTGGGGTATTCTTTTATGGTGTATTTGCTTGCAACTACTGTTTTTTGATTATATTGCATTGCATTATTACATAAATTTATGTATTGCCTTCCTTCTGGGGGTACCTGACATCTGGGGGAAGAAAAACGGAAGAAAATGACGTCGGCTGGTTCTTTTATACCCCTGTCACACTGACATCAGGGAAGAAGCGACGACATCCGACGCCGGACCTAGACTTTGGAATTCGGCCAACCGAGGACCCGCCTGACGGCAGGAAAACCCATCTGTTATGACTGCAGCTGTATTAGCACTCGAACATCTACATTTATGGTAGGTACAAAACTGTACTTTACTACTACTTTCTTAACAGTCAACCCTCTGAGGTGTGCAGAAAAGTTTGCTGTAGCTTATGTGGGAGCTGTTGACAGAGCAGTCATTATTTCTTTAATTTCCTCAGAAACCTCAGAGGTGTGAAGAGAAGGTCACTGTAACATGTCTAAGGGCAGTATACTGTTTAGGAACAACAAGTCAGAATTTATTACTGTGGCCATTACTTTGCTTTCTCACATGCAGGCATCAGATGCATATACAAGTGAATATTTTTGGTGGGTAAGGGTAAAGAGGCATGACAGCAAAATCACGAAATAGGTTTATGTGCTCTAGCTGTTCTTTCAGTTGTGTCCCTGTTTAACATCAGTGTGTTACACAGAAGGTGGCTGTCGTTTAGGAGTAGGGGTGAGTAGGTATGCTGCATACATATATAACTGGCTACACCAGAGGGATACACAGAGAGTAAGTATTTTTTTTTTGGGTGGGGGAGTAGGGAGTATTCACTGATATGAATTATGTTTCTTTACAAGCATCAGTATGTTATGAACTGCTGTTTTGTGAGATACAACCTATTTTGTCCTAGAAACAAAAAAAGACTGAATTCCTTTTCTTGTAAATGCTTTTTGTTCCGGCTTTCAATAGATGCAAAGGTTGGAAAAATTGCACTAAAGTGCATCTCCTGAACATGTGTAATCCCGTGGCTTTTGGGGGCCTAGTGGCCCTCAGACACTTGGCTTAATTGGATTATTTGTTCCAGTTTTTTTATCGCATGCTTCCCCAGTTAGGGTGTGTTGAAAGGATGCAGGAAAAGCTAAGTTGAAGAGTAAGCATGAATTTCTTTCCTTAGTTGTGATATTTTTTTTTGTTCAGGTCATAACTGGATCAAATATGTGGGAAAAATGCACCGTAGAAAATCTAAAACATTTAAAATATTTAGGGGTTCTGGAGGTCTAGTGGTCCCAGACTCTTAGCTTAATTGAAATATTTTCTCTGTAGTTGTTATGGTGTTGTCTGGCCCGTGCATTAAGATGTAGGGAAAAAAAAAAGAGAAAATATTGGAAAAATATTATCTGGATGATGCGGGAGACCAGGGGATGAAGGCGCTGAGGCGTGTGTGTGTATTTGGATGTGTGAGAGTGGTAGGCAGCAAGTGAGTGCCATGGAACATTTCGCCTAGGACACCATTTCATTTAAGGCTGGCTGTGCATATGCACATTTGTGTCACAGTATGTCAGGGTGCTTGTCAGAAAAGATCATTTGGTAACATCCTTTCAAAATAATTCTGCTCTCCAACATTCATTGTGCAACCAAAAAATGGTTGTGGTGGTACTGAAAAATCAAGAGGGAATGTATTTTGTGCCAGGTGTAGTTGCTTGCCCCACAGTGTTGGTTTGTTATCAGATGAACTGTTAAATGGCTTCCAAGTAAAAAGGTTTTATGTCATTCCTACTGAGAAGCTCTCATGTCCTTTCTTGTTTAATATTATTGCTTCTGGGAAGGACTGTGTACATATGTGCATTTGTGTTCCACTCTTTCAGGGTGCTTGTCAGAACAAGTCAGTCAGTGTACCCTTTGAAAATTATTTTATTACCCTGCATTCATTCTGCAACTGAATACTTGCTATTGTGGTACTGAAAAGCAAGAGGAAATGCATTTTGCATCGGGTGCAACTGTGTGCATCACTGTATTTTGCTTCCAAATGAGTAGTTATGTAGCTTCTGAATAAGAGAGTTTCACATCATTCTTACTAAGAAGGTATCACATGTTTTATTTTGTTTTTAGTCATAGCTTCTTGAAAGTATTGTTTCCTTTCCGCATATCTCTTACCATATTCGGGTTCTTGTCAGAACAAGTCATTTGATAACATCCTTTGATTTTGCTGCCATTCATTGTGCAGCCAAAATCTTGTCACTGTGATACTGAATAGCAAGAAAGAATTTATCCAATGAAACTGCCAGTAACACAGAGGATTATGATCGGGTCTCTAGTCATAACCTACGTATTTGCACCATGGATGCCAAGAAATTCGCTCTCTAGGTGAGTTAATTCTTTGTAGTACATGGAGTACATCTGCTCCTTGCATTACCAGTTACAGAGAAAAAAAGTGTGGGTGTGCTAAGTGTTTAACTGGCTTTCAATGCCTTTGAAAGCTGGTAAAGCACTTAGAGCTGTCACACAGCAGGCAAAAGTGAAGTGCCCCTCTGAAGAACAAAAAGCTTTAAAAAGCTGTTGGACGCATTGTTCTGCCACTGTTTTTCTTTGTAAATATGGCAGAGTGAAGTTCTAACAGCTTTTAAAAGCAGCTTTACCTTCTGTCACTGTTCTTTGCTGGTTGGCATTGTCTGCTGTTGGTCCCTAGTATGAACCTCAGTCTTAACATCACACAGGGGTGCTTACAAAACTTTTGTTAAACAGCCCTAAGCGCCATTAAGATCAGGTCTTGCATTATGGATGTGCTTAATAAGATTATCTTCTTCCTTATTTTGGAGTGTAGTTATGGAGTTTCATGCACTACATAGATTTTTATGCATCACCTGGATAAGTTATTAAAGTCACTGTTACGTCAGTTAACCATGGAGGAAAGATGGGGTGCCAGAAGGGTTTGTACTTTGTAGTACTTAAAACTGTTTGTTTTTCTTTTTTGACACACTAGATTTTAGAGCACTTGGTTAGCAGATTAGTTAATACAGCAGAACTAACTTACACACTGAATTATATTTTTTGTACAATTCAGCTTTTTTGTTCACCACTTTAGCTGAGTGTATTCAACCTCATGCACATTTGAATCATTATAAGGTGTGTATGCAGTTGAACTATTACACCTGCTGGGAGGCATACTCACCATTTATAATGCCTTGGGAAAAGTTACCATGTGGTTTCCACAGCTTTGTGTCTAACCAGGTTGTAGATGTCTTCAAAAAACCTTTATATGGAAACTAAGGCATTGTTTGCTGTTCAGCCAAAAAGAAAATCTAGTAAATGTTTAGCTGCTTTCCCAATTTAAGTAAAGTTTTCATCTCCTTCCAAAAGATAATAAATTAGTGGTTTCTAAAGAGGTTTATCCTTCTGCTGCTGTGCCTCCTGTAAATATCACAGAATCTGTAGATGTATTCTGTCAAGAATCTTCTTGTCTGAAGTTTTTAAAGAAATGTCCTCAAGCACTCTGGAATGTTTTTCTTTTTCTTTTTAGTAACTTCCACCTCTGTAAAATTATAGAATGTGTATGTGTAAGTGTAACTACTGTTTATGTATAAATGTAAATAAAAATGTAACTACTGTTTATTTATAAATGTAAATAAAAATTTAACTACTCTGTGTTTGTCTGGATCTTAGTATGTTTCAGTCTAAGCAAATGGAGCTTTTCTCCCCAGCCTCCCCTGAAAAAGGTTTTACCCAGCTGGACTTTCCCAGTAGTAAAGACAAATAAATAAATGAACAAATATGTTGAGGATGGCCCTACAAACCGTACTGCTGGTAACAGTACATAAACAAAGGCCCCCGGTTCCAGAAGACTTGCTCTCTGTGTGAGTGAGAGCAGGTGTTTGTTTTGGAATCTGGTCACCGTAGTAAGCCAGTTTATAGGTAGGCCTTACACTGAAGTAAGTCACTTACGCTGAGAGCTGGTGTTTTGTAATCGAAGCAAACTTGCACTGAGAGCAACTCTTTCAGAATCTAGTCCAAGGTGATTAAAGTGTGCATGACACCAACACCAGACACACCAAAATAAGCTTCACACGCAACAGTTGATTTTTAGAGTTATGTGGCTTAACAAGAATTCACCCAATTCACTCAGCCCACTGCCTTTCAATACTAGCTTACCAATGACAACTATATCTAAGCAAATACTTTTTTTTGCATTCACTCACTCTCACACACACTGTTTCACAGGCAGTTTGTAAAAGTACCCTTCTCAGTGCTACTATCTCTTCCTGCTTTATAGCGACTTTATCATCATCCAGTCCATTTGGGTTTACTAATATCACTTACGGTGTATTCTTACTATGAGCCAGTCTCTCCATTAATATGGTAGATGGCAACAGTTATAATTCCCCAGCCTTATGCGAGTTTCCCTTATTTGTATCAGTAAACAGCCAGGCATAACTTTTCAAGTAGAATAAAAAAATCTTCACATAAAGAAATTGGGCAGTACAGTTTAACAAATGAAATATACAAACATATACTGTTGTATATAGAAATGCGAAATAGAAGATTTTGAACTGAAAGATGGCAGTCAGAAAACAATGTCTTAACAGCTTGCTGGTTCTGTCACTACCACTAACTAAAGTTAACTGTCATTTACCTTCCTTTGACTTTTATGTCAAATGGTAAAAGACAAACAGGCAAAGTTTACTGAGATGAGTTCAATGATTCTGGGCAGCAGGGTCTCTCTCTTCTCAACTGCAGTCCCTTCAAAGGTGTTCTTCATTGCTCCCTGTCTTGTTGTATGTTCACCAGTAACTCTGAAAGGAAAGCAACGACTCACTGAACTAACTGGTGAGTTGATTTTCAAAGTAGTCAATCCAGAAGGCATTCTGGAATAAACTAGTATATGAGAGCACTAATTTAGCACTATTGTTTTAGACAAACCTCCCCTTTCTGCAATAGGTGAGTAAGTCATGAACATTTATATCCTGATAGATAAGAACTTTAAATCCAAATAACATTCCCAGAACAAAGTTGTGTTAGTAACCAGAAAGCTCTACCTCTAAATAAGGTAATATTTTTTGACAGATAGTGGCAGTCTTACAAAAAGCACTGCTGTTGTTTGTATTAGTGTCATGTTCAAACCTCTGCTGCGTTTTTACAGAAGACAGTTACTTGCTCTGTAGAGCTTGTCACATTCATATCTTTATTACATTTTCAATTAAAAACATAGTTGCAGATTTTATACAGCTTTTCACATTACACATCTTTGCTGCAGCATTACTAAAAATTTACATGTCCAAGTTTTGCGCAGCTTTTCACAACAAGCCTTTTAAAGTAGGTGTTTTTGCATATGGTGATAGATGCAACACTTCACATGCACATGTGCCCTTTCATTTATGCTTTCCCAAATTACTGTTTCTGGTGGTGATGCCAGGCAGCGTATGAATGGCACAGCACTTGCACGTTCTGTTTTGTGCATATTTTTAGATAGCTAATCCTTCCTCTTCCCTCTCATTTGATTCTGTTCTGACTTGTGTATGATCTGGTTATGTTTTTGAGCTTGCCACATTTGGGATGCTGGGAGTCATTTTTCAGGGCAGCATTCCCTTAGTAGTAAGCTTTACTTGATTAACATTGTGAGTTATTGTCAGACAAGGGAGTATGATGGCTGGGTAGGAGTATTTTTTGTATGTTTAAAACAAAAGTTAACTGAACTGAGTGCATATGTGATGAATACTATGAGTGGGTGTATTTATACATTTTCCATGAATAGGTGAGTTATTTATATTTCATTAGTGGGCGTATAATCTAGTTAGAAAAGTTTTCAGTATATAAAATATCTTCTTGGCCTTCACACATGTAGATGTTACTGATTTAGCAGTGTATGCATTATACCTTTTCTGTTGTTAGTATCCCTTAACCAGCTGTCAGGTGTTGATAGAAAGTATGGATTTGCCACTTTAAAACTGAGTAGGTAACAGTGCACTCAGAGTATTGTTCAGAGATGTTACAGGAATGGTTCAGTCAAAAGCATAACAAAAGACAAAATGGAACCTTAAGCATTATACAAATATTTTATATTTGCTTACAAGACTTCTCCTAGGAGGTAGGTAGGTAGGTAGGTGGTAGTTAATCTTCACTGGTTCTGTACTTGTAAGCTGCTTCAAGTGTTTAGCCAGTTAGCAAGAAAACAGCCTGCCCTGGTTCCTGCTGTGCTATGTAAAAGGTTGTGATGGTTTCCTTCTTTGTTCCATGCAGAATGTTTGACCAGCTAGAAACAGGTCCATGCTGTCTTTATCTTTTTGACAGAGTCATTCCTGCCACTGCATTTTTGCCAAGCATTTGAAGCAGTTTATAAGGACGGAACCAATGGGGGGGTTATATGTTTGTTGCTGTTGGTTAATATTGTCAGTCTGTCCTTTCATTAGAGAAAAGGGGGAAAGTATAAGTAACAACTGGTTATTATCTGTGTTCAGAACTGGTGTTTTGCTTCAAATGTTTGTTGCGTGATTTTCATGGCATGAGGGAACATTGCACATAGCCATTTATTTTGTTTCTCTGCACAGTACAGAACTACAAAACAATGGACTTTTCGTGACCTCATTGCTTGATTAGAGTTAAGACTCTTATATTTTGATTGGGATTTCCTGCAGATGGAAACTTTATAAGCCAGACTTTGTAAAAGTTTTCTGTTATGATTTGGAAATCTCAAAAGTATTATCAAAAAATAAAATAAATGGCCTTTTGGAAGTCTCACTGTTCTGAGTTCATTCACCTGAATGATCTGGTCATTTAGTGAAATCAGTGCACTACTAGAGGAATTGTTGGCAGTAGTAGGCCTTTCTGTGGTGAGTACCTTCTGTCATGTGGATGTAACAGAAATAGAATACTGTATCTGTGCTTTTTCACCAAGACTGTTATCTCCATTGTGATGCACATGACTGATGTCTTTTAGCTTGAGACCTTATTTTTAGATGACATTCTTAAGGATATGAAGACTAGATAAACTTTTGAACATTGTAAATGCAAGACTCTATCTGAGTAAATAGTAACTGAACATGTGATATGTACCAGCGGGTAAGCCAAGAGAAATACTTTCCATAGAGAGATGATGCTGTACAAAAGAACTAGCTGGTTTTCCTTTTTTTTGTATGAATGGACTAGACAGGACATTCTTTTTACTGCTGAAAGGAACAGAATAATCCAATGTTGTCTTTTCCATCTGGATTCAACCTATGGGTTATTGTATCAGATTCTCCAAAACGGGCCGTATCTCAAAGACTTCTGCTGGTTGAGCTCTGCCTCCTCCACACATAGTGCCTCGTTCAACTAAGAATACATCAGATCTAGTTTGCCGCCATCTCTGGATATCATCTACAGGCATTGCTCCTCTGGAGTGCATCCTTTTCTGCTCTTTTTCACCATGTGTCCTCTATCCTGTTGTGGAGTGTATTTAGGTATTGGTGATAGGCAATAGGTAGTTTTTAGGTTAGGTAGTATAGTCTTTTCCCGCCTTGTGCAGCCTTAGTCGGGGCTAGGGACACCTTACTCCAGTTGTGCAGTAGTTCCTTGGGGAGCACAGTCAATTACCAGAAATCAGTTCTCCATCCACTTCAAACACTAGAATTCATAGGTTGCCACTTAGACACCTTTTCCCAGATTGCAAAGCTTCCAGCGTCCATAATTTCGAGTCTTCAGTCTCATACAATCTCTCTGCTTTCTTACAAAAAAGCTCTGGCCTCTCTCCTTCTGAAACTATTGGGGCACATAGTCTGATCCCACTAGCGAGGTACCACATTAGGGGTCTGCAGTGGACTCTGGCAGAGCAGTGGATTTCTGTAATTTATTCAGTGGAGTTTCCCATAATTCTAATGAGTTTATGTTATGTCAGAGTGACTGTTATCCTCATCACCCCATTTTGGCCTCATCAAGTTTTGTTCTCCTTTCTTTGGGCTCTTTTGAAGCACCCCCCCTTGGGTGCTGAATCCTATTGTGGATCTCATTTCCCATCCAGTCATGCTATTCCCACTCAGTCTCCAGACTCTAAAGTTAATTGCATGGTTTTGCTACTTCCTCTGTTGGCCAGAAATCCTAAGCTTTCCAGCTGTGCAATGCATATCTTGTCCTCCTCCTAGAAGATGTATACACAGATGGTGTCCACGAGCAAGTGGAAGTGTTTTGTTATTTGGGCTGACTCTCAGGATTTTTATCTGTTCTCAGCATTTTTGGAAGCAGTTCAGGATTTTCTTGTGGATTTGTTTAATTCCAGTTCCAGTTATTCTGTGATTAAAGTGCAATTGGCAGCTATCTCCAACTTTTGTATCAGCAGTGATAATGTGCCTCTGGATGCTCTGAAGATTTCAAAAGCATTCCTTAAGAGTACTTTTCTACTACAACCTCCTCTTTGTGATCCTGTTCAGCTGTGGGATTTGCCTTTCATGTTGTAGGTGCTTGCGGTTTATCCATTTGAACCATCTGCTACCATTAATTTGAAATTTTTGTTTTGGAAAGCCTTGTTTTTTGGTGGCTGTCTCCTCTGTCAGGCATGTATCTGAGTTGCAGGCCCCTTCTTCTATCCCAGCCTATTTGGCTTTCCATAAGGATAGGGTGTCCCTTCATACAAATCCCTCCTTTCTCTCCAAGATGGCTACAGAGAGTAAGTTGAATCAAGATATTCACCTTCCCTTATTTTTTGTTCCTAATTTCACCAGTTAAGGTGAATATTTGTTACATTGCCTTAATGTCCATAGGCAATTGAGATTTTGTCTAGACAGGGTGAAATCTTTCTGGAAGTCTAAACAATTTTGTCTCCTTCTCCAAGTATCAATTGGGACAGCGTGTTTCAGAGGTTACACTGTCCAGGTGGCTGCCAGATGGATGATTCATGTACTGTTGCTGTTTGGGTATGCCCTCGTACTCCCACTGCAAGCTGGTCATTTAGTCAGATCTAGGGCTTCCTTTGCTTCTACTGTATTTGCAAATATCTTTTCATAGAACCTCCCCAGGTGTTACATGGCTGGGGATTCTGTCCCACAGGTTGTTTCCAGACAGAAAAGACAACATCAGATATGAAAATTGTGTGTTCACCATAACACTAGATCCGTGTTGTCTTTCTCTGTCTGGTACAACCTTCCCATCCCCCTGCCCCTCACCTGACCGTTTGGGAAGTTCTTTTGCATGTGATGACCAAGATGGGTTGGTTGTGTTACTTTGCTTCTGGAGTCCTTGGTGTCTGTCCCCCCCCAGGATGGTGTTTTTACGGTTGAAACAAACCAAGATAAAGGGCCAGCACCAGTGGAAGTTGCCAAAAAATATAAATTTGTTAAATAAACATATCAAGACAATTTAAGAGTGTAGACCACCCCAAATTTATGCACTGAAGGAGGCTAATACAGCCGAAACTGGTTTTCTTGCTTCTAACAGGGCACTTTTGTGTTGGATTTGGGGTGGTCTACACTCTTAAATTGTCTTGATATGTTTATTTAATAGATTTATATTTTTTGGCAACTTTCACTGGTGCTGGCCATTTATCTTGGTTTGGTTCTGTTTTTTTGGGCCTTGGCACTTGCTGTACCTGCGAGGAGTCTGGTTTGAGCGTGAGTTTTTACAGTTGAGGCAGAGAGGGGCAAACTCTATCTGAGGTATTTTTAGTTGAGCAAGTCATTGTTGGTAGAGGAGGTGGAGCTTGGCCAGCTGAAGTCTTTGAGATCTGGGCTGGTCTCTGATCTGAGTCATATCCAGTAATCCACAGGTTGAGCCAAATGGAGAAAGGCAACGTGGACCTATTGTTATGATAAGAACATAACTTTAGTATTTTGGACATGTCAAAGGGAGCAGAATGTTTTTGGACATGTTTTGTCCGAGACGTTGTAAATGTACAATCTGATATGATCTTGTCCATTTACTTCAACCTTCTGTACTAGATGCAGCAGGCTGTAGTTAGTTCAGCAGAAGAAAATTTTCTAGGCTTTTGTACCTCCCCTTTACCCCAAAAGCTTTACAGTGTTCCTGATGTCTTCAGATGTCTGTTATTGATTTCTGTTATTGTTCGATGAACTTACATCATGAAACCATCTCTAGGCTACTTTTGTGTGTTTAAAGTTGTTTAAAGTGTGTATTCCACTTTTTGGCTTTCTTTTTTACGCAAAATTGTGAATATTTTTATTATTTGCTATTTAGATGGCTTTCAGGTCAGCTCTAACTATTTATTACTTATTCCTGTTAAAATTTTATTTTAACCTTCCACTGGTTCATGACTTTGTAGTCATGCCATATTTTTTAGAGCTTCATTTCACAGGTGTCTGTGTTTGCTGGTTTCTAGCTATGGGTATAGCTGTGTTTATAGGTGTGTACATTCTTGTCTTTCTGGCTTTGGTTTTGGGTTAGTTCTAGAGATTTATGATGATTAGTCAAACAACATTTCTCCAGTAGACAAAGCCATGAAAAATATCACTGAAAGACCCTTTAAGCAAACAGCTAGACAAGCTTTCTCAAAGAAGAGCAAGCACATCTGTTCCTCCCATGTGGGTGAAGACATCCTAACTTGTATGTACAGATTATATGGTTGCACAATAGTGGAGAAGAGTGAATAGCTCATGATTGCTGAAAAGAAGCTTTTACTAATATTGCGTTCAATTTTTTATTTGGACAAATCACCATTGAACACCCCTCACGTTCCCAGTTCTGGCTGGTCATGGAAAGTAAACTTGCTGGATTCAAGAAATGATAGTCCTATTGGCACACAATTCTGTCCTAGAATTTCTATTTACTGAGTGTTGTTTGTCTTGGGCAGGATCATTTTTAAAACTAGATATGACTTTTCTGAAGTCTTTGATAAAAGCTTGGTAGACAATAAAAACAAGGTAATGTTGAAGGTCTTTTTGAGTTCTTTTTTTCCCCCTGTGTGTCTTCCAACTGTCAGCCCCTTATACTTTTTTAACTCCTTTATTCTAGAGCACATTGGACCCTACTTACACCCGAGTGACAGCCATCATCCAGGCAACCACAAAGGGGTTTGTGTCCCATGTCTTTGCCTGATCTTCACCCTGCTGCTGGGGGAGGGGGGAGTGTCCTCATTCCAGCAGACTGAGCATCAGTTTTCAGACTCTTGAACCATAGCTGTCCGTATTTCAGGATGGACCCTAATTGTCTCCAGGCTGGTGAATTGCCCAACACTCCTTCCCTAAATGGCAGCTGTGTAATTTAGGACAGAAGGTAGGGTGTTTTCAGTTAGCCTAACTACATCCTTTGCAGATTGATTTGAGCACCTACATTCATGCAGGGGCCTCGTCCTCTACATTGCCATAGATAATTCCAGGGTTTGGCTATCTGTTGGGTAGCTAAATGCTTTTGTACTCTTCCATCAAAGTGATAGTTATGATGGAACACAGAATGGTTGTATAAGCATATTGACCATAACAGTAGATGTTCAGATAACATGTCCCAGAGGTCTATGCATCTGGCCAAAAGTACAGACTTCTGTCTGTCCCATTCCCATTGTATAAGGAGATGTACTGCAGCAGTTATCCTGTTATCCGAACATTTACTAATGTGCTTATACTCACAGCAAAGTACTTTTTCCATGCTGTCCTGAAATGTGCAGCCTTCTCCTTCTTGAGACAGCACTGCTCTGCAGTCTCCAAGTCATACTTTGCACACATTTTTATACTGCCTCCTGAATGTTTACTGCAGTCTTTTAATACTAAGAACCCATGCAGTTTTCCATTAGTTACATAATTCAATAATGCTTCACAGAAGTAAACAGGGTGATGAGGAATATGTGCACCTATGGATACTGTAAACTTCATTCACATTCTTCAGATGACAGAAGAAATCCATTTCCTTCACACAACTCACTCAAATCTTTCTAAAAAAAATAAACATTTCTTCTTTTCTTCCCCTTCCCTCCCTCTGTCTCTCTCTACCTGTGTGTGTGTGTGTGTGTGTGTGTGTGTGTGTGTGTGTGTGTGTGTGTGTGTGTGTGTATGTGTGTGTATATGTGTGTGTATATATATATCATCTTTCGGCTGTTCCCGTTAGTGGTCGCCACAGCAGATCATCTGTTTCCATTTCTTCCTGTCCTCTGCATCTCACCACATCCATAAACCTTATCTCAGTCCTTCCTCTTTTCCTGTTACCTGGTAGCTTCATCCTTAGCATCATATAGACTGCATACTGATACACCAATGCCATTCTGTCCTGGGTAATAGCATCTTTAAGTACATACTCCCCTTCTCCCACAATACTAGTGCATTAGACCTGCTAAGCTGACAGAACCTGTTATCATCTCTCTGTTCCCCCACCTTTTTTCACTGTAAAATCTCAATGACATTGAGTTTTTAGTTTGTAAGTGCTACACAAGTCCAATATTGTTGTGACTGTAATTTGTATTCTTTATATTACCTTTGTCACCTGTATATGAAGTATATATATATATATATATATATATATATATATATATATATATATATATATTTATATATATAATTTTTTTTTTTGCATGTTTTTGTCTCAGTTCCAGTCGATCAGTGTTCTATCCTGGTTAATAAATTTAAGTAAATAAATAAATAAATAGGTTCTTCCTTCATGTCATGATGACATAAGAGTCACAGGTGAATGACTTTGGGATTATAGAGTAATATTTTCTATTAAATGTCTGTTTGATACTGTCTGCTGACTGCTACTTTCATCTCAGCATAAATCTGTATCACGCCCTCCTTCTCTCTGGTTATTCGGTGGTAAAATCTAACCCAGTTACTTCTCCAGCATTTTCCGCCCTGTATCATTGTATTTCCTGTCATTTCTGTCATTCTGTCCCTTCTTGTCGGATAGACGTAGAATTAGCCATCTTTTCAGTTGACATCTATTTTGAGAACTACATATGAACAAAAGTTCCTAAAACTATACATAGTGGCTACCCAGATATGCAAATGCTGTAGTGAAAATAACGGTTTTACTGCAGATCAAAGCACTGGTTCAGGATAATCATCCTCAACCTGCAGCATTTCGTTTTGGGCATTACATCACTCACTGCTGAACTGGCAGTGGGGATCAAAGATTGCCTTTCCACACATGCTAATAAGTGGTCAAGGGGAATGTGTAGGCACCTGCAAAGTAAAGCAGCTTGTGTGGGGGCCCTTTGTTTTCAGTTTATTCATTGATTTCATTTCATCCATTAATATACTTCCATTACATTATTCCACTTTAATATTTTTATTTGCTTTGGAATTTGAATCTCTGATCAAAGAACTGGTGCAGAGGAGGTATTATGGCATTCATCAACCGTTAGACATTGAGAGCGTGTATCTACCAGGTCCAGTTGATATTGTCGAATAGCTGGATCATCAGAACAGGAGACATATTTGTACACTGATTTCTGCTTCATTGAAAGGTAAAATAATGATACTGGAGTGAAATGGTGTAAGATGAATTTCCTTTTCCCCAGTGTTGTGTGATCTTGAGGTAGTTTTTACAAAGGGATTAGGTCTCACTGTATTTTTATGATTACCTAGGGCATACCTATCAACCTTATAACATAAGAATTCTGGATAAAACCAAAATAATGTTGTTTTTTTTCGGGGGGGGGGGGCTAATGCCCAAAATAAGAGGGAGATTTTAAATATTGATATTATAAACTTTGAAAGTTGCCAGAGTAACAGGTTTTGCATCAGTGTGCTTTTTCTGAAGGATATGAAGTCTGCAACTCAAATGTTTGTCATTTAGTGACTGTAGTCCTCAGTGTTTTGCCAGAAATCATCAAATTTCATGAGCAACAGACAAAAATATGAAGTGAAAATCTTGACCTGATGATGAGGTATGACTGTAGTGCAGCAACCTGGTCTCACCGATAGCTTGCATACTCATCTAGCCATGTAGTGTGCACATTTCTTAATGTGTTAACACAGTGTAATTCCAGCCGTAACACAGTCTGAAATGTCTACATTATATTTCACATTTAAGCTGAAGGATCTGTGATGGTGTGCTACTTGTTGTTTACAGTGTTCCCCCTTAATTCTGGAAGGTAAGCCAATAGCAGTTGTTTCGCCAAAGTGCTAAAAATATGAGGTGAAAACAGGCAGTGGCACTGTTGAGATCTGTCTTCTGACAGTAGAAGAGTAAAGTAATGACTAAACATCCATAGACTGGCCATTTAGGTGTTACTTTAGACCCTTCTGTTTCTGTCTTCATAGTGATCAAATAGGTAAAACCTGTTTAAATGTTACTACTTTTAAATACAACTAAAAATATTTAACTGTTTGACACTAGTCACACTGCTGCTGCTGCCTTTGATAGGTTACTTTTTGCTGGTGTGCACAGCTTGCATTAAGTAGGTTCATGAAACATGTACTTCCTGTCTTACCTGATTTATTTCTTAGATATATTGCTAATGAAAACTGGAACACACAGTATGAGCTTTACTAACTTCAGTACTGCAGCACAGAATATACTTTGACTGGTATTTAAATTAATTATTTCATGGCGAGCTGCGTAAGACTGAGGCATTTATTTCATTGTTCTACTTAAATGTTTGGACTCCTGCACATTATTATGTCATTGGTTGGTTATTTATCAAACACGTTAAAGGATGCACTGCAGCAAACCCAAACTTCTTTCCCCTCTCATTTCATTTCAGTAAAATGCCTGACAGTCAAGCAATGTTTCTGTATAACAAAAATAATGTTAACAAATAAATAAAGCTCAAAGACAATAAAACACACACACCATGTTAGATCATGGATCTGAAACTTAATAGAACAGTAAAATGTAAAAAAAATAAAATAAAAAATAATCACAGCACTGGCACCTCAGACCACCATTTACCATGTACAGTATAGATCCTTTACATATACCGAGTCAGTCATTACTTTCTGCATTAAGTTAATAACATGCAGCGAGTGTGTGTACATGTACAGTATCGCTCGGTCACTGATGTTAAAAAAGTGAACAAAACAACAGATGCCAGATTGTGGATCTAAATGTTTCTCCAGTCCTTTTTAGAAAAGTTAACAGAACAATAAAATGTACCAAAAATAGTCACATGTTTAACATCCTGCCCTGAGCAAACAGTATTATCACCAGTCAACTCATAGCTTTATTAAAAAAATAGTGCTTACTTTTTTATTAGCTACTGCATAACATAATCCGTATCAGACTTGTTGAATTCCTGCTTTTAAAAAAGTGTTCTACTGCATACTTAGCATAGTCATTGACAGTGGCTTCATTTAAGCTAAAAGTAAAAACTGAAGTCCAAATGGCACTGAAATAGTTTTGTTAAACTACAGCAACGTTGACAGCACCTTTTTAAGTAAAGACGTACTACCAAAAGGCAATATACAATATCCGAATTCTTAGAAAGTGAAGTACAGTCTTCTTAATTTACAAGATTAAGATAATTATAATTACAAAAAAAATATATATATATCTATATATCTATCTATATATATCTATATATATATATATATATATATATATATATATATATATATATATATACCAGAAAAGGGATGGTCACTGTTTTGAATCTTCTGTCACAGAGACCACTTGAAACACCTAATCTTTTTATCACTCACCATGCATCCTTCATTTTACTTTTGTTACAGATGACCCTAATACCCTTCATTCTAACTGGTGAGCTGTTTATTAATGTCACCATACTTTCTGTGACTTTACATTTTTATATGTCCGTGTGGAACTTCCCTGATATCAGTATCTGTTTGTTCCCATGAAACTTCAAAGTATTACTTTATCCACAAAATTCCATGTTGTTTTTCAGTAACCTAAATGCATATCATACCTTTGCAGAGTTCTCTGATTACTGTCTGTCCCACCCCACCCCCAAGTTGGACAGATACCATTCGTCCCTTAACTGTGGGGCTTTAACCCAAAACAGAAACAAAAGCTCTCCAGGAGGTGGGGGTGTCATTTAAGCAGCCATGATGGTACTTTTTGCAATCTACATAATTTCAGAGCCTCACAATGCCTTCTGTATGTGGGTGTATTCTCTTGCAATCCAGTCTAAACATTACCACCCATCGGTGACTTGATGAACCTAATGCTTGCTCTCAAGCCATGTTTTTGCATAATGATAAAATATAATTTAAGTCCTTCTTCTGGACAAATGTTTAAATAAACTGCAAAAAGCCATTTAGTAACTAGCAGTTAAGATAACTCGTATTGTGTCAGTGGAAAAGAAACACTGACATTGTCTCCAGAGGACATTTTAAGTAAATGAATAGACAAAGCAACTGAAATTATTGTGTCTTGGCCTTGTCACATCACTGGGACATAGAGTGCACTGTGGGAGAAGGAAAGACAAACTCAAAAATAAGTTATGCCAGTAGGGTGACCCCATTACGCTAGTCTGATGTATAACAAATTGTAAGAATTATATTAAGCCCCTAAAATAAAGCAAAGAGGATAAGTACTGCATAAAAGAGCAAGATACAGTGAACTAGACTTCTGGTTGTGTGATCGATAGGCTTTTCAACACAGCCTGATTGATCAGGCTCTTTTTCTGTCAAGTGAGAATTTATTTACCTTTGGCTGAGACTATGTTGAGTAGTTTGTATTAGTCAGATGTATGCAGGGTGCAAAGCTATCTGCATGAAAATACAGGGGCTTGCTACTCATTTCACCCAGGTTATTACTTTCAAATCTGTTTGATGAAATGGGCTTGCTCATTTGAGCTTTGCTGGAAAGGGGTCCAATTACATAAACCATATTCAGTGAAATATACAAAGTAGTTTCTTAGTGCATTTGCCTTTTAAAGGCTAACGGAGAACTCATTTGATGCAACTCAGTGTAACCTTGATATTTATTCATAGTGAATTATCTGGTATTATTTTTATTCCCTTTATTTTGTTGCCCTGAGATAGCAGAATACCCCTCTGTTAGCCATATTTCTGGTCTAGCAAGAGCAGTGTATGAGAGGTCTTGACCCATCATGTTATGGGACTAATTAAGAAGTATTCTACTCATCCCAAGCCACTACCCAAGGTCAGCATGCAGGCACCCATAAAACAAGTTTGATTGCACCTTTGTACACATCTGAGGCCTGTGTTGTCTCCTACTTGCAAGTCTTTACTGCAGTCTATACACTCCCACCTATGGTTTGCATTCTTGTGGTAGCTAGAATTTCACACCTACCCTTTAGTGGAGAGTAATCAGCCAGACTGACTTGTTGTCTCCCTCCTTTGGGTTGCCTTCTGACAAGACAAACCCACCTTCATAGGTATCACAAGGTATAAGAAACTAAGAGTAATGCTACTCGACGCCAGAAGTCTAAACCTCAAGATGCACGCACTCGAAACTCTCCTTAGCATGGAGAACATCGATATCTGTGCAGTAACAGAAACCTGGTTCAAGGCTCCCGAGAGCACCCCAGCACTACCAGGTTATACCTCATACCATGTTTTTCGGTCCCAAAACTTGGACAGAACCACAAAAGGAGGGGGAGTATCAATATTCATCAGATACCCACACCTCTAGGTTGGTGGCACAGCACGAAGCTTCAGAGACTATCCATGTGCACCTAACAGTGGGTAAAACTGCCTTCCAGTTTATAGCCTGCTACAGACCACCCTCCCAAACCCAGGAACCCCACTCGGCTTTCCTGAGAACACTGGAAAATATGAAGGTCTCTCCAAACACCATTATATTGGGCGACTTCAGCTACCCTAACATAGACTGGGAGCATTACTCTAGCTCTAACACCCTAGCCCAAAGGTTCCTAGAATTTATAAACTCAAATGCTATGGAACAACTTGTTGCCACTCCCACAAGAGGGGAAAACATACTGGACCTGATCATCACCAACATGGGGACTCTATGCTCCAGACCAGAAGTGTATCCCTCACTGGTAAGATCAGACCATAAACTAATCTCACTAGATATTCACATCCTGACCCCAGCCCCTGCCCAGAAGACCACAGTGAAAAACTTCTCTAAAGCAAATTTCACACTCCTCAAAACCGAGGTGGAATCCTTCAAAGCCCCCGGGCCTGTGGAAAATACGGCCCAGACCGCAGAATCCTTTATAAACACATTCTATGAACACCTTCAGGAATGCATGGATCATGCAATCCCAAATAAAACCAAGACCCAATCCTCCAAAGTTAGGCGTCCTGTCTGGTGGACCCCAGCCATAAACAAACTATACAATAGAAGGAGGAAGCTACTACATGATAGAGCAAAATCCCAAAAAGGGAAGGCATCTCTGATCAGTATTAGCAAAAAACTACGGGCACTCATAAAATCGTCTAAGGCCAGCTTCGAGAGAAAAATTGCACAGGACACTAAGGATAATCACAAGGCTTTCTTTAGTTATGTTAGGAACCTGGGTGGGAATTCCCATATATGCTCAGAATTAGTCCAAAATGACAAAAAATACACCGAACCCACAGACATTGCCAACATCCTAGCTGACAGGTTCAGTGCAAACTTCTCCCCCCTTCTCCACCAAAAGGGCAAATATCTATCCCAGCAGAGTGCTGCCCCCCTGACATCTCAGATGTTCAGGTAAGAACCTCCCTCTCCAAAGCAAAAAACACAGCATCAATGGGACCAAACGGTGTCCCGGGCTGCATCCTACATGAATGAACTCCAAGAAGAACTAAACCCAAACATAAAACTACTGTTCAGTCTCAGCCTTACTACAGGATATGTACCCAAAGAGTGGCGTACAGCAACAGTGGTCCCTCTCCACAAAGGTGGTGCCTCAACGGATCCTGGTAACTATCGCCCCGTAAGCTTGACTAGCTTGGTCTGCAAAGCTATGGAAAGGATCATCATGGACCTCATAAATAAAGATATTGAGGACCTACAGACACTGGATCCTACCCAGTTCGGCTTTGTTAAGGGCAGATCCTGCCTATTAAACCTGGTTGATTTCTTTGAAACAGTCACCAAGGCCATTGATGAGGGGAAGGTGGTCCACACAGCCTACCTGGACCTTGCAAAAGCCTTCGATACAATACCCCCCTCAGGCATTATAGATAAGCTCACCAGCTTAAATATAAACCCCTATGTCACTAGATGGGTTGCAAACTGGCTCAAGGACAGAACCCACATGGTTAGAATTGCTGGAGCCATGTCAGACTCTAAACCAGTTACAAGTGGCGTCCCACAAGGCTCAGTCCTGGGACCTCTCTTGTTCAGTATATATTTCTCGGAGATACAGGCTAACACAGAAGGACTGTGGCTGACCAAGTTCGCAGATGACTGCAAACTGGGCGCCATAATAGACTCTCCAGCCGACACAAGCATCCTACAAAAGGGCCTCATAGAAACAGACAACTGGTGCCAGAGCCATGGCCTCAAGCTAAACGCCAAAAAGTGTATAGTCATCCCCTGTGGCAAAAACAAAGTGCCCACAAATTACTGCATAGGTGGTAATCCATTAAGTACGGAAGAAGTAATTAGGGACCTGGGGACCCAAGTTGATAGCAATCTCTCATTTGACAACCACGTGGCCAAAGTGGTTAGAAAAATATTTTATATAGCCCACCTAATCATGAAGGGATTCACATCTAGATCAGGGGAGGTCATCGTGCCTCTTTACTCATCCCTCATCAGGCCCATAATTGAGTACAATGCCCCTTTTGGGATGTACCTTACCAGACACCTGCAGCAACTGGAAAGATCCCAAAAGTACCTCACCAAGAGGATCAAAGGGCTCAAACAGATGCCATATGCTGCCCGGTTAAAGAAACTCCAGCTCTACTCAGTGGCATACTGCCTGCTCAGAGGCTATCTGTGCCTGACGTATAAAGCCATGTCCAACCCGGAATTAATGGACATGCTCCACCTCAGAAAATCCAAATCCCATCGAGCTACGCGCTCGAGAGACTTGAACCTCAGCACTGAAATAAATAGGACATGCTGGAGGGACAGATTCATAACCCAGAGGCTCCCTTCACTCTGGAATAAAATCCCAGTCCAGGTTAGGCAGAGTCCCTCATTGACTCTCTTCAAGAGGAATCTTGATGAGTGGATGGGAGATAGTAGGTTTACCCCGGGTATCACTTTTGTGTCACTGTTAGACAGAGGCATAGTATACTAACCTCGAAAAAGGGCATAGCAAAATTCATTTAAAATGGGTGGCAAAAGCCAAACACACTCTGGCTAGGCTTATAAATGCCCTAGGGCAGATAGCCTAGTATGAACCCTGTCCACTGCTTTAAACGTAGGTCATCATCATTGTAGGTGGACACCTATCCATCGTGTTAGTGGGTTGATGACTGACAGATGTTTGGGAAGGTAAGCATTCATAATGGCAGTTAAGGGGATGACTTCATATTTACCAAACCAACTGTTAGATATTGGAATTTGAAACTTAAAGTAGTCGACATCTAGGCAAACTAGCTCTGTGTTGCAGCTACTATATGGAGAAGAAAGCTAGTTACCTGGCCCAGTGTATTCAATACCAGACCGTTCAAGGTAAATAAGGTAGGACTTACCTGTAACACATGGAGGTGCAAAGGTCCAAGCACTGTATACCAGAAAATATTTTTAATGCTCTGTTTACATGGCATTCCTTCATGCTTTGATTCATCAGGTTTGCTTCAAAAGGCATCCATTTATTGTGTCCCAAAGTGGAACAATTTTGAGAAAGTGATTGTCTCTAGCATATCCTTCATAGTTTTCATACAAGAATTATGAATAACGCTGGAATTGAATAATTTATGTAATGTAGCTTAGGCTGTATGATATATAGCAATATATGTGGAGTATAATGTTTGTTAATGTTAGTTTGTTAATACAATTTGATTACTTTTGTACGAATTGCCTATGACAGTGATAATTCAATAAAAGTGTTTAAAAAATTGTGAATAAAGCTAAACTATTCAGAATGAAGCATACGATTATGTTTGGAGATCATGACCACTCTTACAGAAAAAACAAGTTGCAGATCTTAATATCCCACCTCTTTCTACATGCCCCTGAAATTGCATTTTTGGATTCTACCAGATAGAACTGTGGGTAGATTCTTTCCATTTTTTCTGTGCAGTAGGCTGGTGCATTGTATAACATGTCTGTAAACCTCACTTATGGTCCCTTAAGTATTTCTGTTTAAAATTGAAGACCATAAGAAGGATTAGTGAATCCTAAAACCAGATGCAAGACCTTTTCATGCTTCTACCAAGCAGATGGGTTGAAAGGCAGAATTCCTATCCACCAAGGTATGTGATAAAACTAGAGCTCTGGTAAACTGTCCGGTATCGTTTATGTATCTGGAGAGGTCTGCCCTGTACATTATTCTTTATTTACTTAGCACGGTCATCTCAGTCAACTGGACATTATAAAATAATATGCATCATCATTGTTTGTTGATATTCTATTAAATAACTTATCTAATCCAGGGAAAATATTCCGTGTGTGTGAATATTTAACATATTTAGGTATCTTATTTGACAAGGGAAGTAAATAGTGTGAGAAAAAATAGCCAGGGAATTGTTATGGCTAGGCTTGTATAGGCCCTAGGGCCGATAGCCTAGTACCAACCTATGAACCTGTAAAGTTAAGGAAGATTAGCCTGCCAGACTGAAGGCTGCAAACAGGAACGTTAAATTGGTGTAATGTATGCATCTGAATATATGTGTGTAAATACAGGAAGAAAAACTGTTGGATCTTTCCCTTATTTATTTTATTTATTTATTTTACATTTGTTGACTGGGAGTGTCCGGCTGAGCTATTGCCCTTTTTCAGCGGAGGCCTAGGGCATATACAATGCAATAAAAATAGCAGTACAGATACATTTCAATACAAATATCAATAGAGAGTTTGGGTAGTTCAAATACATAAGCTACATACATGTATATTGTTGACAGATAAAACAGTACTATAAACAAAAAGGAGAATGTTAAAAAAAATAGAATAAGTTGTATGTTTTGGTTTAAAAAGAGAGTTGAGTAAATATAAGGTTTTGTGTGCAGAGTAGCAGAAACTTAAACTGTTACATAAGAATTTCAGGGAGCAGAGTATAGAAGAGGCTTTGGAGGTTGTATAGGAAGCGTAGGATGAAGTAGTTAATGGTAAGTTTTAGTAAGTTAGTTTGACTGTACTATAAAAGGTAGGTAGTAATCAGGGAGGGTGAGTACAATGGCAGGACCAGTGTTTTTTAAAGTGGTCTTTGGTTGCTAGCTTAAATTGTTTGGGGTGAGTCAGGGTCCTTATTTCTAGTGGGAGTTTGTTTCATGCAATAGAGGGATGGTAGCTATGTAAGTTGCACCCTGTACTGGTTTTGGGTTTTTGGATTTTTAGTAGGTCTTGGGTTGGCTTCGCAGAAGTCTGGTAGGGGAGTAGTGAGAGATGAGAGAAGATAGACTTGGGCAGAAATCAGGCTGTTATAATATGGAGTGTATGATTTAGAGTTGAGACTGTAGGGACAAATGAGGTAGTTCGGGCCAGTTCAGGTGTTTTAGGGAGAGAGAGTGGTGAGATTTATATGTTTGTTGAACTGCAAATCTAGCTATTTTGTGGTAGGTTGATTCTAATTTGGTAAGTAGGGAGGAGTTCAGATTTGTGAGTATTTGGGGAAAAATAGGTTAAGCATGGTAGAATATAGGCATGGGCAAGAGAAATTCTAGCTTCAGTAGGTAGGAATTTGTTGTTCCTGTACAGTAGTTCTAGCTTTTGGTGGGGTTTTGTTTGATACAATTGTTAATATGAAGATCGAATTTTAGTTGGTTGTCAATGGTAATCCCAAGGAGTTTTGTGCTATTTTCGACTTCTATAGGAGTATTGCTTAGGGACCTTATGGAGAAGGAAAGTTTAATGTGGTTTGCAGATTTAGGTAGGAAAAAGTAGTAATTTAGTTTTCTTATCTGTCAACTTTCTCATGTTAATAATTTCAGTCTTTTAAAAAGTATCCCTGATTTTAGGCCTTTGCTTCAGATTATTTTTGGCTTCGTCTCTTCTTATAGAGCTAGGCTGTTGAAAGCTCTGTTCTTGGTTACACATGCTTTCAGTCACTTGTTGGCACAGTGCCATAATATAGGCAAGACGTTCTTATGCAGTTGCATAAGTAGCCATGCTGAGTGTCACAAGGTGATATGCTGCGACAAATCAGTGTATTTTGAAGTTTAACAATTGTTTGAAGTTGAGATTCTACCCATAAACCTACAACCTGCATCTAGAGAGTTCAGGAGCATACTTATGTGAATGGTTACAGATTGTGCCCCAACATTTTAATAATATTCCTATTTGCAGTAGTTTAAAAAGTAAGACAGATGGGAAGCTGACCGCTGACCCCCCCCCCCCCCATCTTGCATAGATGTTCCTCAGGTATTTTCATCTGGGCCAGCTATGTGATTTTTTTCCCTTTATAGAGAAGAGTTGTGCTAGAAGTCAAAATGATCTCTACAGGATGCTTCTTCGATTATGGAACCTGCGGATGTCTCTACCTTGGATGGGTTCAGTGCTGCTGTGCAGGCACCAGCTTCTGAGGATGTATTCCGACCTTCCGATGTTCGTATTAAACCAACTACTTCGTTTCAGACTAAAACGGCCGAGTTTCTCAGGCCCAGAGTTTGCACTCCGCCTAGAAAACTGACGACCAAAGCACATGCTCTAGCTCCCATGCCACAGAAACAAATGCTTAGAATGGCTGAAGACCTCATAACTCTAATTAGGGAAAGCCAGCCTTCCACCTCTAAAAGACAAAGAATTGATTTCCTTTCTGATTCAGCAGACCATGACTTCGATGACTCTGATCCCTATGATTACCAGGACATACCCTTATCTGCCTATAAGGATTCAGATGCAGAGGATTTAATTCCCTTTGCCTCCCCTCCAGAGGACTTTTCTTTTGGTGAAAACTTGCATAGCTTAAAAGAGCATTTCTGCTGGGAATGCCAGGACTAACCACAGTCCAAAAAGAGACTCAGAGAATTTTTAGACTTGCCTCACCACAGGCCTCTAGCTATACCCCCTGTCCTGGATATTGTAGATTATGTTTTCATGGAATCCAGTCTTACAACTGATACTTTACCACCAGATCCTAGAAAGCCTGACAGGTACTACAGGGTACCTGACTCTCACAAATTTCTCTTTAAGAATCCCACTGCGGATCCAGAGACCATTTCTCAGGGACCTAAAGGTATTAAGGCTGCCTACAGCTAAAAATCCTACCCCTTCGGACAGGGATTCGAGGGCTTTAGACAGATGGGGCAAGAAGGTATATACCTCTGCAACTCTTGCCATCAGGGCTTTAAATTGGCAGTTTAACATGTTGAATTACCAGCAGCATGTTATGGAACTAATTAAACAAAAAATGTTGTTGTTTCTAGATTTTGCAGAAAATAAAGATTTACAAGAGTTAATGCATTCTGCAAACCAAGTCAATAAACATAGTTTGCAGTGTGGTTTTGATGCCTTAGAAGCATCTTGCAGGGCTGCTGTCACTGGATCTGTACTGAGAAGGCATGCTTGGCTGAAGGAACAAAGCTTGCCAGACCATGTCCAAACAAAATTACTAGATGCTCCATTAAACCAGGAATGTTTGTTTGGCACAAAAGCAGAAGAGGGTCTTAAAAAGATGGAGGAAAAAGCTAAATGTATGCAAACTGTTAAAGATTTCTTACAGGTACAGCCACCTAGATTCAGTAGGCATTGGCCTTCTAAAAATTGGTCCTTTCCAGTCTGTACCAGGTCTTCTCAGCCCAAACCCAGGGGCAACAGACCACCAAGGCTACAGTCTCAGGGTACTTAGAGATCTAAACAATGGAATGCTCCTCTCTCAAAAATAGGGAGTGGTAAGCCACCCCCTTATGGAAAGAATTCACAATGACTTGTCTATCATCCTTCCCAGCCATGCCCAAGTACTTGCACCCCTAGGAGGAAAACCCACCCTGCATGCAAAAAACTGGATGTCCATTACCCAGGACCGATGGATCCTAAACATTGTATCCCAGGGATACAGATTCTACTTCCACTCACTGCCAACCCCAAGCGGCTTGCCAGACCTTCCTCCAAACCAGTTGGCAGAGGCTCAAAAGCAAGTACTTTCTCTTCTCAGTATCAGGGCTATTCAGCCTGTTCCAATAGAGCAAGAGGACAGTGTTTCTACTCCAGACTGTTCCTGGTGCCCAGAAAAAAGGGCTCTTGGCGCCCTATCCTGGACCTGTCCATTCTCAATACCTTCCTGGTGGTCCCAAAATTCAGAATGTTTACACTACAGCAACTGCTTCCTATGCTAGCCAAGGACTCCTGGCTAGTCACCCTAGACCTAAAAGAAGCTTATCTGCACATCCCCATAAGGGAATCTTGCAAGAAATATCTACGTTTCATGGCAGGCTATATGCACTATCAGTTCTCTGCACTTCCCTTTGGCTTATCTACTGCTCCCAGGGTATTCACAAAGTGCCTAGCTCCAGCCATTGCATACAACAGGCAAAGAACTATTCAGAAGTATCCATACTTGTCCAAAAAGAAAAAGAAAACTGGAAACACTCTAAAACAACAAATGTTTATCCAAGTTCAAGTTCGCAAGTAAACACTTTCACCTTCAAGGCTTCTTCAGGCGAAATAAATACTATCAATTAAACAACATAACTTAAATACATTTTAAAAAGTCACATGATTCTAATTACACCTTCTGATGCAGCACATTTAAATAAGGCTTTAAAGTAAAACTGTCATTAACACCAGGTGGTACAAACGCTCTCATTCTAAAAATCCATTTCATCTCTTCATTTTCAGTAAAAAGTTTTATATTTCCACCCCGCAATGGTCTATAATTACTTTTAAAATCATAAACTTAAAACTATGTTGATCACCTTTCTCTGTAATGTGTTTACTAAGAGCATTTGTAACTACTCTGTGTCTTATATCACTGAGATGACAGGCTATACGCTCTTTAAATTTCCTGTTTGTCATACCCTCATAAAAAGCATCACAGATTTCACACTTAGCTAAATATATTAAATTGCTTGTGTTGCAATTCCCATATGCATGTAAAACAAACTCTCTACCTGTATTGGGATGTGTAATGGATTTCCCTGTGAACATATGCTTGTAGTAAACACAATTCCCGCATTTAAATGTACCTTGTTCACATTTCCTACCTTAAAGAATCCCACATTTAAATGTACCTTGTTTCACAGCTGTTTTTTTGGATAATGTATCCATACTTGGACGATTGCTTGTTTCAGGCGGACAGTCAGGAATTGCTACTTCAGCACCTGGCATTTGTAAAGCGACTTCTAACTTCTCTGGGGTACACCATCAACGAAAATAAATCATATCTGGTGCCCAGCCAAAAGATTGTATTCCTGGGAGCAAGCTTGAACACAACTTCTCAGATGGCATTCCTTACTCCAGAAAAGCAGGTTTATTTGACAAACTACTTCAAACTAATGGCCACCAGAACCCAGCTATCTACAAGAAAAATACTGCAAGCCCTAGGGATCATGGCCTCATGCATTCTACTAATTCCATATGCAAGACTGCATATGAGGAAACTTCAATGGTACTTAAAAAGTCTGTGGTGCCAACATTCTCAGGACCTGGAAACAATTATTCCTATCATTCCTTGTCTAAGGGCAGAGTTCCTTTGGTGGGCAGAGGCTTGCAACCACAACAAGGGACTCCCTTTCACTCATCCCCTCGCCGCCCAAACCCTGACAACAGACGCATCAGACTATGCATGGAGGGCTCACATGGCTGGCAAATGCATTCAAGGCAAAAGGAGCCCAGGACAAATTCACCTACATATCAATCAAAAAGAAATGTTAGCTGTACAGAATGCTCTGATAGCCTTCAAATACCTTATCCTTCCAGGACAACTCTTGATAAAGACAGACAACACCACAGTTATGTGATACATAAACAAGCAGGGGGGAACTCATTCCTACCCACTCTGCAGGTCAGCCATGGCCCTGTGGTACACAGCCTTGTGCAACCAAGTGCACCTGCAAGCTCAGTTCCTGCCAGGCAAACAATATTCACTGGCAGATGACTTGAGCAGAAATCTACTGGACCCACACGAGTGGAAACTGGAACCCAACTCATTCAAACTTCTAACCCACAGGTGGGGGACACCAGAGGTAGACCTCTTTGCCTCCCCCCAAAACCATCAATTGAGCAAATTTTGCACCTGAAATCCCACAGCCAAGCATGGAAAGTGGATGCCCTAGCCTTTACATGGGAAAACCTCTCAATTTATGCCTTTGCCCCGTTGCCACTCCTGTCAAAAGTACTACTCAAGATCAAACAGGACAATCCTTATTGCACCTGACTGGCCCCACCAGCACTGGTACCCACTCCTATGCAGTCTGGCAGCAGTGCCACCCAGTCACCTACATCAGACCCTCTCCCTGCTGTCCCAGCAGGTGGGACAGATTTTTCATCCTCAGCTGCAAACCCTGAACCTTGCAGCCTGGCTTATTCCCTGAATACACAACCAGCAACCCTCAGCAAACATGCTGGGTGTCATCCTTGAGGCCAGAAGGCCTAGTACTAGGAAATCCTATTCAGAAAAATGGAAAAGATACTGTTCTTGGAGCCAGTCTTAAGGAAAGGACACAGCCGTGTCCACCTTACCTCAAATCCTAGATTACCTAACAGAGCTGCTCCACAAAGGCCTATCCTTCCCTTCTATTAAGATTCATGCCTCTGCCATCTCAGCTCATCATAATATTGAGACACCTCTCTTTTCCCACCCTCTAGTCAAACAGTTCCTGAGAGGAGCTAATAATTTAAGACCCCCGAGGAGAGCTCCCACCCCTGCCTGGGACCTTAACTTTTAATATAGAAGCTCACGCTTCCCCCTTTTGAGCCTGCTGCTACAGCACAGTTAAAATTCCTCTCTTGGAAAACAGCCTTACTTCTAGCCATCACTTCAGCAAGAAGAGTGTCTGAGTTGCAGGCACTAATGGCTGTGGAACCCTTCATTATTTTCCATGCTGACAGGGTTTCCCTCAGGACGAACCCATCTTTTATGCCCAAGGTGGTATCCAGTGTGGCTCTAAACCAATCCATCTACCAACCTTTTTCCCTAATCCTCAGAATAAAGGGGAAAGGATCCTGCACTCCCTGGACCTGCACAGACAACTCAAGGTTCTACCTTGACAGGACTAAACCTTTCAGAAAGTCTGACCAGCGGCTAGTCAGCTTTGCTACAGGGGCAGAGGGCAAGGCCATTTCAAAGCAAACCATTTCCAAATGGATAGCACACTGCATCCACTTCTGCTATCCTGGAAGCTGCAACCTGGAGTTCTGTACACACCTTCACCAAGCATTACCACTTTACCTGTATTTTCTAAATCCAGAGCTGGATTTGCCACAGCAGTCTTACAAGGCCTGCTAGCCAGCCCTACTATTACTTGACTGCTTCCACCCTTCCTCAGCTTTGGGAATCAACCCAAATGTGATGACTGCAACAGTGAAACATGAAGAACATAGTACACTTGTGTACATTTACCATAAATGTAGATGTTTGAGTGTATTCACTGTTGCAGTCCTGGTTACCCTCCCTCCAGCCCTGTGACTCAGCCATGCTTTCTACCTATCCTCTTTTTGGCCATATCTTATAGCTGGGGTATTTACTTTCTACTGGAGGTGTTCCACACCATGTAATTGCTTCCTATTTTGGGGACTCCTGACATCTGGGGCAAGAAAAACTGATGTAATGATGTCAGCTGCATGTTTTATACACGTCATGGAAGAGGCGACAGCATCCGACGCAGAAATCCCAAGACTCTGGTATTCGGGCCAACTGAGGGCTACCTGCAGGCAGATAACCCATGTGTGATGACTGCAGCATTGAATACACTCGAACATCTACATTTATGGTAAGTGTACGCAACTGTAGTTTTCATTTACCTGTACCAATGTATGTGAATGAGAGACGGATAGAATGGGAAGAATGAAAATGAATTAGTCGGGTACTAGATGAGAAGGTTAAGATTTAGAATCAGAAACTGTCTTCTTTGCCAGCTCTTATAAATGTAGAAGAAGAACCGAACTATTACATTTCATAAAATGCATGTACATGTAGAGAAGTGGAGACCGGTACCTCATACTGGTGTTATGTCTGATTGACGTCATACATTGCGCTAAGCCAGACAGTATTTTTCTCAGAGTAATGGCAAGCAGAAAAATGTTTATTTTGTTTACTACATTCCTCATCCTAACCTTCCTACTGGTGAAGCAAGCAAGTTCACCCAGTTTAATAATTTTAAAATGTGGTACTATATATCAGGATGGATTCATCTTTTGCCACACTGATCATAGTTTTTTTTTCTCTGTTGCATTTATACCGTTTAGTACCATCTTTTTGAATTAATAGTTTTCAAGTTTAGGAGTAGTGATTCGTAGGTCTGGCTGTGTGAACATTGACTCTAGGTGATGGTCACTGTTAATGTGACACCCTGACCCCATGTACAAAATGGGGAAAAGGGGATCGATGCTGATTGGTAGGTGTAATTGCTGTAAAACAGAGCATATAAAATGGTGTACAACTGACCCTGCTGCTGTGGAAATGTACTACAGTTTAAAGCCTTGCTTCTTGACTGGGCAAATGTTTGCAGTGTTGCGGAGTCTGCTATTTGGAGGCTGCATTGTTGGATTCCTTGATGATTTTCTTATTTAGCTGTGGCATGCTAAATCTTATGCTTCCCTGGTGGACATGTAACGCTGGTGTAATGAAGGGTGTCTTCTAAATTCTGGATAAAGCTACACAAAATAATTTTTGGGGAGTTATAAACAGAGGGATTGTCTGTTAATTCAATTAAGAGTTACAAAAGGTACAGATGTTGGAGCTACTGTTTTGGCTGAGAAAGTATACCCTTGGGACAGAGCTCAAATTCTGCCACCCACACCGATTCTAAAATTACATTTTAGACATAAAAGCCAGAAACAGCAAGGGGCAGTAAACCTTTAGCCATAAACCTCTTTAGTTTACGTTTGCTGGATTTTTTCTGGCTATATTTTGTGTTTTTGAATGTTTTTTTTTTTCAGTTTCTTGTGCAAGTTTTTTTAAATATTTAATTGGAAAAAATGCATTAATTTATTTTAAGTAAAGAACTTTATTATTCAACATTGAATGCTAGTAGCTGGTGGTTTATTTATTGGCTAAATGATTTATGCTTTTTTATCTGTGTACCAAGTGGTGAGACATCTGCTCTTAGAATAGTGACTTCTTTGAGCTAATTGCTACAGTTTGTATATCCAAAGGCAGACGTAAGAGTTAACATTAAGGTGTGCCTTTTTGTTTTGTTAATATTGACTAACTGTTGGCAGTGTACCTTAAAGCTTGGGAAGGAGGGAGTTAATACTGCAGAATCACCCCCCCCCCCCGGATTCTGAAAATATTGGTGGGAGGAAGATGTGTGAATGTCTATTTTTCAGAATAATTTTGGTCAAGCTTAATGTTGGCAAGGTAGTACTAAAAAGGCACAGGTCTCCATCTGAAATCCTAGTTATCCAGTGATTGTAACTCTGATGTCCTTCAAGAATGCAACTGCAATCTTGACATATGGGTTGTCCTGCCTCAGGCAGCCCCTCGGTCGGCCGGATTCCAAAGTCTGGGTCCGGCGTCGGCTGATGTCGCCTCTTCCCCGACGTCAGAGCGGCTGGGGTATAAAAGCATCAGACGACACCATCTTCTACAGTCTTTCTTGCCGCACAGTGCCCGAAGCAGAAGCAGTTCGCAAGTGCCGGTCGGCCAGCTCCTGTGTTTTCAGTTACCGAAGTCATCAAAAAGCTAAGTACCCCGTTGGGGAACCTTTTCTTGCCTCAGCCGATGTCAGATAAAACTGCAAAAGTTAATAATTGTTTGTCTTGTGGTAAACAAATACCTCATAAGGACTTCCATTCTTACTGCCTTCCCTGCCTGGGCCCAGACCATGACGTCTCGGCCTGTGCTGCCTGTGCTTGCTTCAATAAGCGCACACTCAGGCACCGGGCAGAATTTGCTGAAGACTTTTTTTGGGAAAATTTCTCCTATATCATGCCATCGGAACTACCGACAACATATATTTCCAAAAAACGGAAACACCGGGACCAACATTCTCAGCCCGCGACTTCCACAGACGCCACGCCAAAGCCTACCGCGAGTGCATCAGTCTCTTCGGAGGTGGTAATTCAACCGCTCCAGATCTACGACACCGCTTTACCGCACACTTCAGTCCCGGAGGCTTCCCTGGTGCCGGTTGTTGATTTTCCTCCTGAAACCGTAGCCCAGGATTTACCTGACACCATACCAGTGGATAAAGTTACTTCAGCACGTGGGGCAGCTGGCCTCCGTTCTCTTTGTCCATCAAGGCCTACACACGTGCTAAGGCTGCCAGCCAGGCTAAGGCTCACCCTCCTAAATCCTTTTCCCAGGTTTCCACTTCTGATAAACAGATCATGACTTTAGCTGCAGATCTAATTTCTTTAATCAGAGGCTCTCAGACACATCCAGACAGGTTCTCAGCCGCCTGCAGATAAAAGGCCTAGGGTTGAGCAGACAGATACCCTTTCTTCAGATGAAGCCTCTGGGGACTCAGACCATTCAGATTCCCAGGAAGAATCCTTCCAGGCTTACGAGGATTCTGATGCTGATGACTCCATTCCCTCTGCCTCCCCTCTAGAGGTTATTTCTTTCGGGGAAATTCTCCACTCCATGAGAGAGCATTTTCAGTGGCAGGGCCAGGATTTCTCTGACTCCAGGAAAAGGCTACGTACTTTCCTTAAGTTACCCCAACACAGGCCTTTAGCTATTCCATCTCTTTAAGGCCCACTCTGTGGATCTAGATACTATTCCTCAGGGGCCCAAAGGAGTGGCCACCTCCACGGCCTATAACCCTTTGCCCGCAGACAGGGAATCTTGGTCCTTGGAGAGATGGGGCGAAAAAGTTTATACCTCAACCACCCTTGCCATAAGGGCACTTAACTGTCTTTTTCATATGTTTCAGTATTAGGATTTCTTGATGGATGATTTGCAGAAAAAGTTAGCCTCTCCTGAGCCTTTAGATAGAAAGGCCTTGCAGGATTTGGTTCATAATACTCAGCAGGTTAGCAATCATTTTCTTCAGTTTGGTTATGATGCATTGGAAGCTTCATGTAGGGCAGCTATGACAGGGGCCGTCATACGTAGGCATGCTTGGTTGAAAAAACAGGCATTGCCAGATCATGTTAAAGTAAAGCTCCTAGATGCACCTCTGGAAAAACAGAAGCTATTTGGTGCTAATGCACAGGATGTGTTGAAATCTATTGAGGAAAAGGCTAAATCAGTACAAACAGTCAAATATTTCCTCCAGGTTCAGCCACCGAGGTTCAGCAGGAATTGGCCATCAAAGAATTGGTCCTTTCCAGACACTGACAAGTTCCAAAGGGGAAAAAACAGGCGTGCTCGAGGTAGAGGGCAATACCGAGGCTCCTACAGAGGCCGCCAATGGCAACCAACTAATCAGAGAAGTGGCGCAGGGACTTCTACTGCTCCACAGGGACAATCACAATGACTTGACTTTGACACCGCCGACCAAGGCTCAAAGAGAAGCACCTTTAGGTGGAAAATTATCCTTATTTTCAAAGAATTGGCACGTTTTAACAAAGGACAAATGGATTCTGGACATAATAGACAAAGGTTACAGGTTCCATTTCCATACCTTACTAACAAGACAAGGCATGCCAAACCTGCCACAAAATCAAAGGGCAGAGACACTCATACAAGTTTCAAACCTGTTACAGATCAAAGCAATAGAAAAGGTTCCTCCTCAGGAACAAGGCCAGGGATTCTACTCAAGACTGTTCCTTGTTCCAAGAAAAGAAAAGCAATGGAGACGTATACAGGACTTGTCCGCTCTAAACACTTTTCTCATTGTGCCAAAATTCAAAATGCTGACGTTACAGCAACTTCTTCCCATGCTGGGCAAGGGGTCTTGGCTGGTTACTCTGGACCTCAAGGAGGCATACCTGCATGTCCCAATTGGACACAGTTGCAGAAGATACCTCAGATTTCTTGCAGGGTCAGAGCATTATCAATTCTCAGCATTGCCGTTTGGCTTATCTACTGCACCCAGAGTATTCACGAAATGCCTGGCATCAGTAATTGCACACTGCAGACTCCAGGGGATACAAATATACCCTTACCTGGATGACTGCCTCATACAAACGGACAGCAAACAAGCCTTGATAAGAAACTTGGACTATGTCATTCACTTACTACAGGCTTTGGGATACACGGTCAACATTCAAAAATCAAGACTGCTGCCAACCCAACAAATAATTTCTGTAGGAGCCAAACTGGACACAAACTCTCAAATGTTTTTTTTCTCACAGAAGAAAAACAAGAACAATTACCAGATTACTTCAAAAGCCTAGCAAAGCTCACCCAGATGACTGCAAGGAAAATCCTGCAGGCCCTGGGTTTCATGGCATCTTGCATTCTTCTGATTCCACTGGCAAGACTACACATGAGAAAACTACAATGGTACCTAAAAAGTTTATGGTCTCAACACAGCCACAACTTAGAAGAAATTATATCACTCATTCCATGTCTTCAAAAGGAATTTTTGTGGTGGGCACAAGCAAGTCAATTAAACAAAGGCATGTCTTTCAACAAACCTCAAGCAAGTCAAACCATTACAACAGATGCCTCAGATCATGGATGGGGGGGCGCACATAGAGGGCAGATGCATGCAAGGGCAATGGGCTCCCCGGAAAATGCATCTGCACATAAATCAAAAAGAGATGTTGGCAGTGATTCATGCAATCGAGGCCTTCGGAAAATTTCTTCAGCAAGGTCAGCTGCTAATAAAGACAGACAACACCATTGTCATGCGGTACATAAACAAACAGGGAGGCACTCATTCTTACACCCTCTGCAGACTAACAATGACTCTTTGGGAAAAGGCCCTGAAACTGAACCTACAGTGGCAATCCCAGTTTGTTCCAGGCACGGGCAATGTTCTGACGGACAGTCTAAGCAGAAACATTTTGGACCCGCATGAATGGATGCTGCATCCAGACATTTTTTCACAAATAACTCATGCATGGGGAAGGCCAGACGTAGATCTCTTTGCCTCTCACCTCAATCATCATCTGAAGAAGTTCTGTTCGAGGACACACCATCCTCAAGCCTGGAGAATGGATGCTCTTTCCTTCAGCTGGAATTCTCTGACAATCTATGCATTCCCACCTCTACCATTAATGACCAAGGTGTTACTGAAGATCAAAGCAGAACAACCGAAAGGTATTTTGATAGTTCCAGACTGGCCAAGGCAGCACTGGTATCCATTACTAAGGAGCATATCTCGCACCAAGCCGTGGCCCCTGCCTCAATGGCCTCTGCTTCTAACTCAGCACAATTACAGGACTGTTCATCCCAACCTGCAAACATTGCAGATGACAGCTTGGAGGGTTCCATGACTTCTACCCATATCTCTCTCTCTCCAAAAAAGTTCAAGAGATCTTACTGGAAGCACGCAGACCTTCCACCAGAAAAACTTATTCAGCCAAATTTAAGAGATTTATCACCTGGAATGCCAACGAGGGTCAGGATGCATCAGTAATAAGCATGCCACAGATACTAGAATATTTGGCAGAAATGCTTCATAGTGGCCTTTCATATTCTTCCATAAAAATACACGCTTCAGCAATCTCAGCAAAATACAACTGTGATCCACCTGTGTTTTCACACCCTTTGCTAAGACAGTTTCTAAGAGGGATAAAGAATATCAAACCTCCCAGGAAACCACCAGTGCCTGCATGGGACCTCAACTTCGTCTTGGAAAAATTAACTCTTCCTCCTTTTGAGCCAGCAGCATCTTCAGAAATGCAATTTCTCTCCTGGAAAACAGTTTTCCTGTTGGCAGTTACCTCAGCAAGAAGATTCTCGGAGATACAGGCCCTCATGGCAGTACCTCCATTCCTCATTTTTCATCTGGACAGAGTTTCTTTAAGAACCAATCCTTCATTCATGCCAAAAGTGATACCAAGGGTGTCTCTAAATCAAGCAATCCACCTGCCTACTTTCTTTCCCAATCCTCAAAATAAAGGAGAAAAGCTGCTGCACACTTTGGACATACACAGACAATTACGCTACTACTTGGACAGAACAAAGGCCAACAGAAAGTCTGACCAACTATTTGTAGCTTACGCTGCTGGAGTGCAAGGAAAGGCAATTTCCAAACAAACAATTTCAAAATGGATTGGACACTGCATCAGATTCTGTTACTCTTTCCATGGAAAAGGTGTGCCAGCCAATATCAGGCCACACTCCACCACAGCTATAGCCACCTCCACAGCCTTCCTAAGAGGGGTGGCTACAAAGGACATTCTAGAAGCTGCTACATGGAGCTCCGTGCATACATTTTCCAAACACTACAACCTGCCTTTATACTCCAGATCCCGAGCAGGCTTTGCTTCGGCAGTCCTGCAGGGCTTTTTAGCTACACCATCTTTTTTCTTAGATCCTACCACCCCCAGCTTGGCTATGGTATTCAACCCATATGTCAGGACTGCAGTTGCATTCTTGAAGGACATAGTACAGTTTTGTACCTACCATAAATGTAGATGTCCGATAGATATGCAACTGCAGTCAGGTTTACCCTCCCTCCTACTCCTCTGTAATTTACTTTTTTGGGTCCACTACCTCTTTTCCAAATTAGCTGGGGATAGCTTTTATGGTGTATCTGTTTATTACTACTGTGCATGTATGGAATTTTATGCATTCTCTAAATTTAGCCTTCCTTGGAGGGCACCTGGCATCTGGGGCAAGAAACACTGAAGAAGATGGCGTTGTCTGATGCTTTTATACCCCAGCCGCTCTGACGTCGGGGAAGAGGTGACATCAGCCGATGCCGGACCCAGACTTTGGAATCCGGCCGACCGAGGGGCTGCCTGAGGCAGGACAACCCATATGTCAGGACTGCAGTTGCATATCTATCGGACATCTACATTTATGGTAGGTACAAAACTGTACTATCTGTAGCTTGGCAGTATGCATCTTATCTGTGTATGGCAGGACTTAACTCTGGAAGTTGTATCTGCTGAATGATCCTAACACTTGCTGCTTAGCCCTGCTGTTACTGAGGAGGGGGTGTACTGTACCTTATATGTAGTTATAGTAAGCACATGATTTTGTTTATTGGTTTCCTGGTTGCTAAGTAATTAAAACTGTCTCAGCAGAGAAACTTAATGTTAATTAATTGCTGAATCGGCAGCTGTGGTTAAATCCTGATCCTTTTGTTATTCATTACAGTACATAGATCTTTTTCGATAACAAAAATGGAAAAAAAAGCAATTTTTATTTATTTATTTTACATTTGTTGACCGGGATAGTCCGAATGGATAATTGTCCATTTTCAGCGGAAGCCCAGGGAGAAAAGCTCCAAAGGTAGTTACAAAAGAAAACATACATAGTACAGCTTAAGAACAGTTTTCAGACACTGTAGAGCCAAGTAAGTTAAACAATCACACAAACTTGTGAAATAGTCTAAGAAATTGCAACGCAAGTTAATTGCAAGTGAAATAGTATTGTTACACTAATATGCAGCGGTAGCATTGTTACCTGACAGCAAGAGGTTCTCCCGTTCGATTCTTGGCTTGGCCTGGGAGTGCCTTCTGTGTGAAGTCTGCATGTCCTCCCCGTGGTTGGGTAGCGTTCGAAAGACATGCGTGCATAAATGGGCGTGCCTTCATTGAAGGTTGGGCGTCGAGCTGGCACCTCGGCATTTCGTAAAAATATACTGCCAATCATTAGCGGTCCGGAGTTCCGCTGTGGCGACCCCTTACTGGGAAAAAGCCGAAAGACAAACGACAACACTAATATAACTAAAGATTTAGTCAGGCTTGGAGCTAGGACATAACCAATGAGTATTGAAATACTCCTTGAAACTTTTCTTGAATTGAGTTAGGGATGACTCTAGAGTAACGTCAGCAGGCAGTGAGTTTCAAGTTTTGCCAACAGAGTTGTCAAACAGAGAGTCACCCGCTGAGTTGTTGGCTTTGACAGTCTGAACTACAAGTCTATTAGATGAGCGAAGTGGTCTGGGGTTGCAGTAGGGGTAGGTGATGTTTTTAAGTGCAGGCGTTTTTTAAGGTTGGTAAAGTACTTTGAGCTACTATGAGTTGGTTGTACGAAATTAACCTGGGCAGTTCTAGCCAGCTAAGATTATTTAGGTTTTTACAATGATGTGTTCTATAGGGCAACCCATCAACCCAGTTACAAATCTAGCTATGTGATTGTAACAGCTAGAGAGTTTGTTAAGATCAGTTTTATTTAAATTGGTAAGTATTGGGGAGGCAGAGAGAAGAGTAGATAGTAGATGAGTGCGGGCAATGACAGTTCTGGCAAGTGTGGTTAGGAATGGTTTGATCCTGTATAGTGAGCCTAATTTTTTTTTAATGGTTTTGATAGTTTTACTGACATGCATATCAAATGTAAGATTGTTATCTATGATTACACCTAGGAGCTTTGTATAGACATCTGGGGAGATTATGGTCCCATTGTTGGACTTAATGGAGAAGGATAATATTGTGGACTTTTGGGTGGGGGAGAAAAGTAGTAGCTTAGTTTTGTTAGGGTTTAAAATCAGACGACTATCAGAAAGCCAATTTTCAACTCTGTTAAAAATATCCTGAGTTAGTCTCTGCAGTTCTGTCTGGGAGGTGGCAGAGCAAATCAGGGTGGAGTCATCTGCATATTGAATGCAGTTTGCTTTTGGGATGACAGTATGTAGGCCATTAATGAATATGGAAAACAAAAGAGGTCCCAGAATAAACCCTTGGGAGACACCCAGGGTGTTGGTTAAGAGGTCTGATAGTTTATTCTGCCATAGGATGGCTTGTTATCTGTCACTCAGATAAGATTGGAACCAGTGGAGAGTGTGTATGTCTAAGGAATTTGTTTTCAGGGTGTGGATGAGTAGTTGGTGATTAGCCATGTCAAAAGCCTTTGAGAGGTCCAAAAAAGAACTGAGGATAATTTGTTGTTGTTCCTGCTGTAGTCTATAGCATTAGGGAAGGTATGATATGGCCTAAAGCCATGCTGAGAGTTGGCCAGTAGGTTGTTTTGGATTAGATACTGACGTAGCTGTTTATGGATGCACTTTTCCATGATTTTTGCTAGTGGTGACAAGATAGCTATAGGTCTGAAGTTAGATAATTCAGTAGAGCTTACCACCTTTGAAGGGGTATGACATGAGAAATTTTCCAAATGGATGGGACTGTGGCTTCTGATATGGTACGATTGATTAGAATGGAGATGGGATATGCTATTGGATGGGACTGTGGCTTCTAATATGGTGTGATTGATTAGGATGGAGATGGGATATGCTATAACATCTGCAGCTTTTTGCAGATATTCAGCAGGGAGAAGATCAGCAGCTAGAGTTGTGGGTTTTAGTTTTTTAATTAGGGTGCGAATAAAAGATGTAGTGACTGGTTGGAAGCTGAAGGAGTGCTGGGTAGTGGAAATGGTATCCTGTATGTTAGAGGAACGCAGGGGTAGCTGGCCAGCTAGGGCCTGGACAGTCTCAGTAAAGAAACTGTTGAAGGTGTTAGCAACATCCTCTGGTAGTTTATCAGAAGAGGCTGAGGGAGTTGGTGTGGTGGTTTGTCTTGGATGCAATAGTTTGTTTATGCCTGCCCAAAACTTTTGTGGGTTATTTTGATTTCTCTGCTGGAGATGGAAGTAGAAGTTTTTTTATCTAATAAAAATGGATCTTTTTGTCTCATTCCTTAATTGCCAATATTTTAATTGATCTAGGGGGGCTTTAGTGGTATGCCATATGGCCCATGCCTTGTTGAGTATGATTTTTGATTTGGTATCTTTAGAGAGCCAAGGTGCAGTTTTTGTTTTTGTCCTAATGGAGCGAACAGGAGCATGATAATTAAGGTTGATAAGGAATTTATTGTTGAAGTAAGCAACAGCTTTATCCAAGGGTAGGTATTTTAGGGCAGATCAGTTACATGATTTGAGCTCATCTTGAAAGTTGGTAGGATTAAAGCTCTTATTATTTCTAACTACTCTATAGGTGGGCTGGTGGGGATTATTGGTTTTGTGTTTAACTGTCAAGGTAAGCAAGTGATCACTAAGGTCATCAGGGAGGGTCCCTGATGTATACATTTGGGGATGGCTATTGATTAGTATCCAGTCTAGTATACTTTCTTTGTGATTAGGTTTGCTTATCTTGGTGGTGGTAGATATGACTTGAGTAAACCCATATATGTTCAAATGGGTAGTAGGAGATTCCGAGGAGCAGGAGTTCCAGTCTATGTTAAAATCTTCTAGAACTATAGTTTCTTGGGGATAGGTATTAGTTAACCAGTGGAGGATGTCTTCTAGGGTATCGGTATTATTCCTTGGGGGAATGTACATGCAGACAATATTTATACATTTATTTTTATTAATCTGAAGTCTGATAGAGAGAATTTCTGCATTATTGACCTGGGGGGTTAAATGGGGTCTATAGTGACAGTATAGATTTAAAGAGAACAGCTACCCCACCTTCCTCCCTAGTAGCACAGTCAAGTCTAATTATGTTGTAGCCAGGTGGTAAAACTTCATTATCAGAGATTGATGGCTTTAACCAGGTTTCATTTAGACACAGTATATCAGGGGAGTGGTATTCTAATAGGGTATGTAAGTTATGTACCTTATTGTTAATGCTTCTAATATTTAGATGGTAGACCAGGAGGGAGTTGGGGGGCCTATTTATAGATAGTAATTTGGTTGGGTTATTAGAGTTAGAGGTAGAGTTATCAGGAGTGGTTGGGCCAGGGTTTGGGTGAATGTCTCCATCCATTGTAGGTTGTAATGTAAGGTGGCAATAAGCTTCAAATATTTACGCAATAGTTTTGTTTTATTGTACGTTTCTGTCAACATTCTTTTGTCTTCAGTGTCTTTGCTTCTTTTTCTACAGTTAGTAAAAGTTCCTTCTTCTTTTTGAAATAATGATGCTTCATTGCTTAGGTAGATGGATGGTTTTAATTGCTAATGAAGTCAGAGCACTTCAGTGGTCTTGTTTCCTCAGTAAGAGTGGTAGTCTATGCAGTCATACATAAATAATGAGAATTCCTGGCCTGACATTCTACAGGGGTGTCTATAGTTGCCTAGGACAGGCATGAGCATGGTTGAGTAAAGAGATGGTCGTCTGCATACAGTGGGCTTGATGGACCCCACATATATGTGATTGTTCATTCTTACCAAAACATCATCCAAGTGTGGTCCCCTTATGCTAGACAGGATGACAATGTTGGGTTTTTCAGGCTCATCCCATATAATCTGAACATTTGACCCAGTTTATGACTGAGCCGTATTTGTCCAGTGCTGAGACAAAATGCAAATATTCAAGTAACCCAGCTGTGCTAAAGCACCTTGTTCATTTAATGTAATGGTACACCAACTTGTTTTATTTATTTATTTATTTATTTTAATTGCTTATCCATTAACATACAGTTCAATTCAAAATTTAATTAGCATCAGTTAAGCCTTAATCTGGATTACAGTACAGTAAACTCAAATTTTCAAGCATCATAAACTTCTAGATAAAGTTAACAGCATAGCCTAGCTACAGTTTCTGCTTTACTTCATATTTTCAAGTACTTTGGCATTGTTTCTATTTATTTCCTGCTGGCGTTAAAGCTTCATGCATGTTCCGCTGGTTTTGTGCACCTGGACATTGTTAATGCTTGAGTGCACATAACTTTGAGTAGTGTGTTCATAGAATGATTCTGGTTACATAAAATGCTAGGAATGTCACTGTTTTGCATATTTGCTTTTATGGTAGATAAGGTTTTCAATTTGCAGTATTCAGTTTTGGTGATTGAAAGCGGCTCTGTTAAGAATGCTACCAAACCTGAGCATGTGTTGCAGTTTTCCCTGTTAAAAGTGGAATACAAGAGACATAGTTGCTTTATTTTTTCTTCACCTTTTTTTCTTTATTTCCTTGCTTCTTTTACTGTATTTATTTTTATAACCACAGTTCAGCTAAAATTAGAGGGTTCCTATCTTAAAGGTGACCCAACTACACAAGAAACTTCAGTACATGTCTCTGAGTATTGTAATATTCAGATAAGACTGGTTATAAATCAGATGCCGGTCAGAAATGTAATAATTCCTTGTGAGCGCATTTAGATATTATATGGTATGTTTTCTGTGAATGTCATTTTCTTTGTAGTTTGTGCTTGAATTCTGTCTACCATACCTAAAATTTACCATGAGTGGTTCACTGGCATCAATTTCATTTTTGGATGTATTTATTGAGAGACTTCCATGTGGACTATTGAATACGAGGGTCTATCGTAAATCATGCTATAGAAATTCATTATTACACAGGGGCAGCATGCATCCTAACTTTGTTTTTAGGAATATAGTGAGAGGACAGGCGATGCGGGTTTCCCGCCTTAATCCTACTGAACTTGGTTTTCATAATGAGTTGACAAACCTCCATGACCAATTGCTTGATAGGGCTTATAGTATAGAAGAGATTAGAGAAGGCTTCAGTGGAGTGGACGCACTGAGGAGAGATCGGGCAGCACCGTATTTTATGAGCAGGGATGCTATGACAACACACAGTGACAGTGTAGTAGAGAGAACAATGAAACTCAAGGATAGTACTAGGGTCTCTATCTATTATACACAGGATGTTAATGAGATTAGAAATATCTACTTTAAGCATTGGGGTATCCTTACTGTTGACCCAGTGATTCATGACATTGTGGGTGATACGCCCAGGTTTGTTTATAAGAATCGTATGAACCTTCATAGGATTTTATGTTACCCCAGTGGAAACAATCATGATATATATAAGTTTAAATCCATTACTAGACCTTGTAGGAAATGTAATTTTTGTTGCTTTATAGATTGCACTGCAACATTTGTACACCCTGTGAGTCAACAGTGCTTCCATTTTTATGCTGAGGCCAATTGTAATACGGAGCATATAGTTTATTTAGCTTGCTGTATGATTTGCCCAGCTTTTTATATGGGCAAGACAGACAGAAGGCTTTGAGACAGGGTTAGAGAGCATGTATACAATATTCGTATTAGATTGGATAGGAATGCCCTTTCCAAGCATGTCATGGAGACATCTGAACAGCATGCTTTTAAGTTTCTTGTTGTACAAGTGAATTCACCCTCTATAAGAAGGGGTGATGTGACCAATTTTACTGAACAGTGTGAAGCCAAATGGATTGTTAGGTTGAGGGCAGATAAGGAGCCAGGTCTGAACGATAGAGTACCCGTTAGACCTATGTTAAAAGGCAGGCGAATTAGGATTTAGTTTTAATATATATATATATATATGTTATTTATTTTGTATATAATAGATTTGCATTATTTATGTATTTTAATAATATTGTCTTGCATCTTTAGTTTAGTTAAGTTTTTAATATATTTTTAGAGGTATTGGATCAGCCTTATACTGTTTATGATGTTTAATTAATCAGCATGCAATGACTAAGAACTACTTGCTCTTTAATTGTTGACTAATTGATTGGAATACAGGAAATGATGTCAGCTCTCCACAGTATAAATAGTTTCTTTTAAAAGTGTTGTTTTATATTGGCTTATAGAAGCCCAGTCGGGTGAAAGAGCTTGCCATTTCTTATTTACTTGTTGAATAAATCTATCTTTTGTATCGAATGAGGATTACTTTGTGCCTATATATGTGAGACTACATTTACTTATCGGTGAAGTGAAAACTGCCTGTTTTGTACTTTGGCTCAGCCTGGTGAAGTGTATACTGCTTGCTGTGCGTTTTGGTTCAGTACGAAGATCATTCTATGTGGATCCTGTTCTGTTGCTTTGTACTCCTGGTTTTTTGTATTATTGTTTTTGTATTTTTATACAGGAGTTCTCACATTTGGGTAGCAGTTTTTTGATTTATTTTGCATATTTGCTTTTATGGTAGATAAGGTTTTCAATTTGCAGTATTCAGTTTTGGTGATTGAAAGCGGCTCTGTTAAGAATGCTACCAAACCTGAGCATGTGTTACAGTTTTCCCTGTTAAAAGTGGAATACAAGAGACATAGTTGCTTTATTTTTTCTTCACCTTTTTTTCTTTATTTCCTTGCTTTCTTTTACTGTATTTATTTTTATAACCACCATCCAGCTAAAATTAGAAGGTTCCTATCTTAAAGGTGACCCAACTACACAAGAAACTTCAGTACATGTCTCTGAGTATTGTAATATTCAGATAAGACTGGTTATAAATCAGATGCCGGTACAGAAATGTAATAATTCCTTATCAGCGCATTTAGATATTATATGGTATGTTTTCTGTGAATGTCATTTTCTTTGTAGTTTGTGCTTGAATTCTGTCTATACTAGTTGGCTGTTTGTTTCAGTACCTCATTTTCCTCCTTTCACTGTTTTCTCACAAATTTTATTGCTTGAATTCATTAATTTTAGAGAAATGAAAGAATAAATGCCTATTTGGTAGCAGTAGAAATAAACTGGTGCGAAAGGTGAAGCCATAATCCATGTTGAATTAAGGAACATGAAAGAGAAAGTTTGTTGTTAAAAGAAAGGGTCAGTTGAGCTACTTGTGTTCTCTTCCTACAGTCTGATAGCGTTATGATCAAGCTTTCTGATACTAAAAATGGAAACAATGAATAGTGATTACTGTGGCAGGTGGAAAGGGAAATCTCAAAGACACTGGCATATAGGAACTTGGTTAAAAAAGTAGGCGTGACTGCAGAAAATGAAAAAAAAAACCGAGTAATGAGTGGGAATGCAAGTAAAATCAGAAAGTGGAAATAACTGCATGGTAAAACTGAAGCTGAAAAGGAGGACTGGTGGGTGAAGACGTGGAAAGGAGTGCATGAAACAAACCTAGACGTCAATATGTACACCAGGCAGAAGCAGGACGTTCAACATTGAGTTTGTGGCTGGTAGGAGGGGAATTACATGACAATGCAGGACTGGAGGTGAGCCTGTGGGGAGCAGGAATCATTAAATTTAGAAGGTGAGAGTGTAAAGATCTTGCAATATTCTGTTTTTAAAGGAGTGAAATAAGTTACTGCCTGAGTGGAGTTTGCCTGTTTTCTATGTGTCCAGTTAAATTTTCTCGTTGTAATCCGGTTTACCTTCATCTTCCAAAAAACATGATGGTTGAGTGGCAAATATGAATAGTCCATGTGTGCTCTTCTTTGTGTAGACTTGTTCAATATTTTATTCCTTTTGTATTAATTAAACTTCTAACCAATGTGCATTACTTGTAAACTGATTTTTGCTATATTTACTAAGTATTTCTGATAGTACATTACTTGTAAACTGATTTTTGCTATATTTGCCAAGTATTTCTGGATGTTTGTATTTTGCTGTTTGCTACGTTAATCTTGTATATTGTACTTATTTGTCTATCAGTGGTGAAAAGAACTGTACCGTCATGATTATCTCCTAAGGACACTATTGGAAATGGATATACCAGTGGGATATTTCCCATTAACAGGTTTGATAAATAAATAAATACATATAAAATATTGTATTTGCTCATAATTTTGTGCCTTAGGTAATAGTGAAAAAGATCACTTGAGGGTAGATTTGAGGTCTAGGTAAACTGCAAAAAAATGTGGTATCTGATAGATACTGCCACAGCTAGTGTGGTATGCTTGCACAGAATAGCTACAGAAGTACTAATTATAGCAAACATTCCTAGGTCAAGTGTGTGCTGTGAAACTCGAAAATAATTTTGCAGGGATGTGTAGCACTCCACTCCCAGCATTTCCCTGTATTAACATAAGTTTAAAGGCATGTCAAAATTATTTAAAACAACAGAATAATAAGGCATTGGAAAGCTCTAAAGGGGCAAGCAGTATACTGCAAATGATCCACTAGGTTCTATGGTGAAACACCAACATCCTGAAAGCCAAAGTTTAAAAACAGCAGGGGAAAAATGCTCGAAAACCAAAAGGGCAAAAAACTCAATTTTTCTTGCCCTTCATCCCCCTCCCATCGTTTAATAGGTATGTACTAGGGTAATGACCATTTGGGGCCTTTTTAAGCCTAGCCATGCATCCCAAATCTCTGGCAAGTTCTGGTACCCTTAGTAAGTTTAAGCAGGTGCTTGGGAGATGAAACATTTACAAACAAGGGCCTAGGAGATGAATCATTTGCAGGCTGCCTGTGTCCATTAAAGACAACGGTACCAAACCAGGGATCAATTTCCTGTCCCCTATCCAGTCGTCCAAGTTGCAGTTTAATTGGGTTAGGCAGGAACTCTGCTTCACATGGATGGGGAGCCTGTTCCAGAGAAGGGGTAGTCTCTGCTATAGATACTCCTCTTTCCAGCATGTCCTATTTATGTCACAGGGAAGGTTTAAGCCTTTAGAATGGGTAATTCTACTGTGGTTTCTTTTGTAGATATGCAGGAGGTCCATCAAGGTGGGGTCTGACAATGCTTTGTATGCCAGGCGTAGATCTCCCCTCAGGCATTTGTAGGAGACAGAATGCAGGGATAGGACTTTGAGGCTGTCTACACAGGACATGTTACTTATGCCATATATTGTTTTAGTGAGAAACCTCTATGGAAGTTCCAGTTGTTGGATATACCTGATTAAGAACATACCAAAGGGGGCATTATACTCAGTGATAGGTCTGATGAATGCTGAATACAGTAAAACAATAACCTTTTTGGATCTAGGTACCATAACTTTGTTTATAAGTTACACAACATAGAATGACTTCCTCACAATTGTAGGTATGTGATGGTCAAAGGCTAGATTACTCTCTATGTGTGTCCCCAAGTACTGACTACTGGGTCTACTCTTAGGGATGTGTTGTCAGTGTGATAGTTATCAGGGTAGATGATTTCCATAAATATACTGTTATGCATTTCTTGGTGTTAAGTTTTATTTTATTTATTTATTTATTTATTTTACATTTGTTAACCGGGCTAGTCCAACTGGATACATGTCCATTTTCAGTGGAGGCCCGAGGAGAAAAGCTCCGCTAACTACTACTTAACAAGTTAAAAAAATATACAGAATTATGTCATAAAAAGAAAACATTTTCTTTAAATTTCTTCCAGTATGTATAGACACAAGAGTACAATATGAGACTTAGCAGGTATATAAGATTAGATGTTTTACTTAGTTACAGTATTACTCCATTATACGTGAGAAGCAAAATTAGATTTATGTCTAATAATAGAGAGAAAGATAGGAATACTTAAGAAGTGGAAGTTGTGGTATACTAGAGTTAGGAGAAGAAAGGAGAGGGAGGTCAGTAGAAAGGAAGGAGGGAAAAAAAAGAAAGAAGTTAGCCAGGGTTATAGCAAGAGCATAGCCAGTGGTTGGTTAGGAAGATTTTGAGTTTGTTTTTAAATAGTGGAACTGAGGTCAGGGATGTGATGTCTGATGGTAGTTGATTCCAAATTTTGCCAATTGAGTTGGAAAATGTGGAGTCACCTGCTATGTTATTTGATAGAGAAGTTTGAATCAGTATTTTGTTAGAGGAGCGAAGGTTCTTCAAATTGGTATAGGGTTTTATAAGGGTGGAGAGCATTGGCGTGTTTTCAAGGTGATGAAGGGCTTTGTGTGCAATTGTAAGTTGATAGTATTGTATTAGGTGGGGTAGTTCCAGCCAACCTAGTTTTGTGAGATTCAAGCAATGGTGAGTCCTATATGGAGAGGCTGTAGCAAATCTGGCAATGTTGTTGTATGATGTGGCTAGTTTATTGAGATTATACTTAGAAAGATTAGTGTATATGGGGGAAGCATATAATAGGGTAGAGATTAAGTGGGTTCTGGCTATGTTAGATCTGTCTTCAGGAGTTAAGCAGGATTTGATTCTGTAGAGAGAACCTAGTTTTCTGTTAGTTTTTATTGTTGAGTTAATATGAAAGTCAAATTTTAGTTGGTTGTCAATAGTAATACCCAAAAGTTTGGTTGTTTGGTCTGGAGTGATGAGGGTGCCATTATTGGATGTGAGTGTGAAATCCATTGAGGGAGACAGGTGTGTGGGTGGAAAGATGAGAAGTTTGGTTTTCTTGGGGTTAAGGAGGAGACAATGATTAGCAAACCATTGCTCTATGGTGGTGAAGGTTTTTTGTGTGAGGGAGTGAAGTTCAGTCTGAGTTGAGGCAGAGCAAATGATGGTAGTGTCATCTGCATATTGAATACAGGTAGATAGAGGTGTAGATAGATGAAGGTCATTTATAAAAATGGAAAACAGAAGAGGAAACGGTCTGTAATGACATACGAAACCTTCAGACAATGGATCCAAGCCAGACTGTTTTCTGTCAAGGGTTTTAGTCTATTGCTCTGACACCAGTTATTTGTCTGTGTCAACCCTTCCTGGAGAACATTAGTGTTGGTGGTTGGGGGGGGGGGTTCTGTGGACGCTCCAAATTTGCAATTGTTTGCAAATTTGGTCAGCCTGTGGCCCTTGACTTTGATCTTGACTTCAGAGAATTAAATGCCAAAAAGGAGCTGTCCCAGGTCTGATCCCTGAGGGACTCTGCTGGTGACTAGCCTCTCCAATTCTAACTTTCTAGGTCCTGGCTGTGAGCCAACTGGCTGTTCACCGGGTGACATAAGGGTTTATTTTTAATCCCACTCAGGCATTGTTGACAAACTGATGAGATTATTGTGTCAAATGCCTTGGCCAGGTCAAGACAGGCAGTGTGAACCATTTTTCCCACAAGCATTGCTTTGGTGACCTTTGTCAAAGAAGTCCACCAGGTTGACTAGGCATGACCTGCCCTTGACAGAAAACAGTCTGGCTTGGATCCATTGTCTGAAGGTTTCGTATGTCATTACAGACCGTTTCCATGGTCATTTTTGTTTCCATGGTCATTTTTTTCAATGGTTTTGTGTATTTGACTAGTGGAACTTATGGGTCTGTGATTTCTAAGGTCCGTAGATGACCTGCCTTTGTGACTTGTATATAGCAACTCCATGGTCGCACAAACTTGATAAAGGAAGACATCTCCCTAAAAAGTGAATCACTACCAGCGTACACTTAGAAATCACACTGGGAATAATTTCCAGTGGGGAAAAGCATTCTGTCATATCCCATTTGTGTTTTATTTTCTGCAGGCTACTGACGCTCATGCAATTTCTCCATGAGCTTGTGTAGGGAAGCCAGCCAGCAAAATACTGTTTGTAACAGGGCTGCCCACCAAAAAATGTGTTGAGCAATTTATTCCATACACCCTAAGATGTGCACACTGTTCACTGCTGTATGAATGCAGTGCACCTAGAACACAGCTAAGCCAGTTATAGCAATCAGAATCCAAATAAACTGACGTTCCATTTTTACAGAGCATTTCTCATGGTATAACTTTATCCATTACTTTCTTCAAGAATGCCTCCATTAAAGAAGTGCTATTTCTTTTTTATGCACGTGGAGCTGTTTTCTAGAAGTAGAGCTTTCTGAAGCACCTATGAGCTGCAGTACTCTTGTTTGCCTCTATCAGATGGCATTTTCTCTCTCATGTCTCCGTTTTTGAGAGATGGAGATTTCTGGATACTGCCTGTGATTTTTTTTCCAGTTATATAATTACAGCAGAGGGCCCCATAGAATTACTTCAGAGGGCCCCATAAATGATAAGACAGTAAATGCTGTGAGGACTCATGGTATCATTTGAGTTATTTGATTTTTCAAGAGGCTGCTGTACTTGGGGGTACATTTGTATTGAATCCTTTTGCTTCCTGAGTTGGATAGCCTCATCAGCTTTTTTCTTTGAGCATTCTAGAGTTATACTTTTGTATAGTTGTCTTTTTTTTCTTTAGCAAATGGTGGCTCACCCATGGTCCATAGAGATCAAAACTTTTGAACACGTAGCATGCACATCCTTCTAATCCATTGCAGAGATGTTAGAGATTTTGTGATGTACTCGTGTGGGTTCATGGGATTATTAGACAAAGTAACAACCTGTAGAGAGAAGGTACATAGGAAATGCCATCTACGTACCCACTACAGAGATTACCCTTGAACATTGGCTGATATGATGAGAACTCTCAATGCTGTTAAATAGTTGAAGATATCGGGAAGATGAATATTAGTTTTCTCTCTGGGATGCATTTATGATTAAGTTAGGAAAGGCAACTGCTGTTGTCACGCTTGACTATCAGCTTGCCTTTAAGTCTGTGATATATAATTTTAGTACTATTTGGCATTGCACATGCTGACCTAACAGTAGGGGCCTGCTAGTCATCCATACTGCACATTCCTTCCCCTCTAAGTGTGAGAGTTGAGTAGCCTAAACTGTCAGACTGCATTGTTGAAGAGATTTTGTATCCTGCTGAGTTCCTTTTCCTCTCTTTTGCTTAACATACCAAATGTCAAAGTAGTATAAACGTTTCCAGATGATTCCACCCATATTTCACCCCATTTTCTTTTCTTGACTATGACCACATACCAACAGCACTGTCATTGTAGCAGAAAAGCAGGGTGGCCTACTTCTGACCTTCCCCTATTAGACAACCTCCTGAACTCTCTAGCACGTAGGTTATTTATTTGTCCATGGTTGTTGACATTTCACATGGTGGTACTCCTGTCCCATTAGGTGGTCAGTACTCAGAGCTCTTGTGTTATTTATTTTTTTGCCACAGGTTATGCTTGCACAGTGTGTCTGACATGACAATGCAAATTCTCCCTTAAATCCCCCTCCATTCAGTCTGTGATTTGAAACCAGGCCATCTGTATTTTTTTACCTCACCTGACTCTGGGCTGTCAACCCTGTTCTCAGGGCCATCCACAAGGTTCATAGGAATAGAGTGAACCCAGAGAGCTGTCACTGCTGCTTATGGTGGCTTAAATTGTTATATTTTGACCCTAACCCCACCTTTCACCTAAAGATGTCACTTTGTGTTTGGTTGGTAAGGTAGAGAGGATTAGCCATATCCACTTTGGACCCTACCCCAGCCAGACTTCCCCTTGCTGCCTAGCAGTCCTTTCATGGCCAAGCCATTGCCAGGACCAGGGGAGATCTACTAACAACCAGCATGTTACCGCCACCCCCACTAGGCATCCCCATCCACCCATGCCTGTGCCATCAGGCAGCAAAGCTGCTAATTAAACACAGGTCTCCTGGATTGTAGTAAGGCATTCTTGTGTTACATTTTAATACTGTTGCAATCCTTGCAGTTCTAGAATCTCAAGGATAAGTCATAACACAATCAGGGCACAAATAGTCAGTCCTTCACTACAGCATATAGATCTTCACTTGTGATGCCAACAGTCCTGGTTTGGGAACATACATGTATCATCTGAGGATACTAAAATGGGGCAGACTTACTCTGTTTTTGTAATCCTGATTGTAATGCTGAAGACCCCAAATCAGTTAGTAGCGTGAGGAACTGGAAGAGCCAGGGAGGGCTGGGCAAAAAACTAGTGACTTACATTAGCTCATTTGCCTGGGTGGGGGGTTTGTAGTGGCTTCTCCCGTTGTAGTGATCGGCCCTCCTGGGGAGATATGGGTGGGTCCACCCAAGTCAGTGTGATAGCCCATGTGGAGGCGTATCACATAGCAGGTACACCTTCATATCAGGGGGAGAGGCAGTCCCTCCATTGTGACGTGGAGCCCACATCACCAGTAGTGGGTGGGATTAGGTTTCATTAATAAAATGCCCTATTAGCTGCCAGGATGACTGCTTCAGGATTGGCTTATGACTCACAAGGAACAAATGAGCTGGGATCTATTCTTACTTTGTGAGGAACAAATGGGTTAGTAGATCATTGGGAACTGATGATCGACCAGCAGCAGTGTGCCAAAAAATATATATAAATATAGTATATAGATAAAATAAATATATATAAAAAATAAATATATTAAATAAATATATATTTATATATAATAAATATATTTATGTATAAATAAATTAAATAAAAAAAAGATGGAGAAGAATTGAGCACTCACTAATTACTTTCCTTTCAAGGGCGTATAGTCAGTTGTTTGAATAGAACACACCGCAGTGGTGCAGCGGTAGCGTCGTTGCCTCACAGCAAGAGGTTCTCCCGTTCGATTCTCGGCTGGAGTGCAGGGAGTGCCTTCTATGTGGAAGTCTGCATGTCCTCCCCGCGATTGGGTGGGCCTTCAAAACACATGCGTAAAAGGGCGTGTCTTCGTTGAAGGTTGAACGTCGAGTTGGCACCTCGGCATTCGTGAAAATCTACTGCCAATCATTAGCGGACCGGAGTTCCGCTGTGGTGACCCCTAACCGGGAAAAGCCGAAAGACAAACAACAACATAGTCAGTTGTTTGAATATTTTACAAAAGTGCATTTGTTGAACTGCTTGTTTGCAAAATTTGAGATTCCAGATTAGTAGGGTAGATGCAAATTTGTCATCCATATTGCAGTGCACTTGGAGTCAAGGAATTTGGTTTAAAATCAAACCAAATGTTTGTCTTCTCTAAACCATATAATCTAACATTTATTGTATATTTTTTTTTGGGGGGGGGGGTGAAACTTTCGACAATTCCAGAGCCTTGGTTTATTTTCTGATTATGATTTCTTTCATGGCAGTAACATTTTTTCTCACCTCCTTTTTTTGTTGTTGATTCTAAGTATTTTTTTTCATTAGGTATATAGCCGGCATTAGGCACATGCCAAACCAGAGGTCATATGGAGCCACCAGTTACCTCCCCATGTACAAGGGCCCCCACATGCAGTCATGGGTTTCTCCTTCTCTTCTGCTCCTTGCCCAGATCCTGGACATCACCGTGCAATTCGGGCAGCATCAAAAGATGCAAACTTTTTTTCTGACATGCCTGTAAGCTGCACTCAGTTGGGTCTGCTTCAGTGAAGCAAGGGACCTGATTCATTGCAGCAGCCAGGGAAGTATGTCATGTTTTTTTTACATGCAAGTGATGAAGCAAGGACCTGATTGGTCCTTATAAAGCACTTCCTGTGTCAGCTGCCTTTAAAAAGCCATGCGTATAGCAAGTATAACTTCTCTTCTTGTTTTTTAAGAGAGGAGTTTGCCTTGTTGTAATTGGCTGAGCTTTTCTGTGGATTACCGGTGTGAGGAAGGACAGAGGATACAAACTTTCCAGGACTGATCGTGGGACAAGCAAAAGATCTGTATTTTCAACTGCCCTTATCATGGCAGTTTTTAAACGATCTGAAAAACTGTCCTTTTAAGGGCAGTTTAAAAGGGCTGAACTGGTCTGGTCTGTGTGGCGGGGAAGTAAGCCGCGGCTATGTCTACAATTGCAAAGAGGGAGCAGAGGATTAGTAGCAGCCTTCTATCAATTGAGGAAGCCTAGAGAGATGATTGTATCACTTTTTGTGTAGAGTTCTTGTGCCAAGAGGATTCAGGGGGTGGGGTGAGAGGGTGTGGTTGTACAATTACAGCACCTCAGTTTTGATGCTTACATGTAGACTTGTATTGTCTCTCATGGGCTACGCATGTTAAAAATGCCCACATATCAGGACAAGTTCCCTGAATTGTTGAAACAGTGGCAGCTCATTAAGTTAACTTGTTCAACAGAATACATGAAATTGATGAATAAGTTCTTTGAGCCCTTAGAGTCACAATTAAGAGCTGAAGTTACTGAGCTGTATAACATCCTAGTGAATGAAGTTGAAACTAACCTTCATTTATAGCTCTTCAGTGAACCTTTGGATCGTGTTTGTGCTTTTGAGCACAAAGTTATTGAAACCAAAAAGCATAAGTTTAGGAGAAATCTTCTTGATTTCAAACATGGACACATGTTTATGTGGCCTAATCAGAATAAGGAAATCACGAAAGCAGTACCTGTAAAAGAACCTGTGACGTCAGCTTCTGCATCATTGGTGTCCAACAGGAATCTAAAATCGAACAAGAGCTGGAAATTGAATCTTCTGTACTATCATCTATTCCTCCAACTACAGATCCACATAGTTTAACAGACCCCATTGTTAATGCGGATCTTATCACGGTCCTAGACCTTTTGTATTTTCCTCATCTTTAGGGACCACCATTACCATTACCACCAATGAGGAAAAGGGTATGCAGTCAGAAAGAAGGGCGTACCACCAACGTGACCATTTACACGGAGTCGGATAAAACTTTGAATACAAACTTATGTCATGGTATAATTTTTAATTTATCTAATGTCATGCTTACTGATGTTCAATATAGAATTTTAAATAGGGGGTTATCTTTTTTTCCCACTTCAACTGTGGATATCTCGCAAGTAGTATTTGAACTTAAACTTTTTGTAAGGAAACTCAACCTGAAAATAGCTTTTAATGATTCTAGGAATACGGATATTTTTATATAAAAAAACTAGTACATATATACCGCTGAGCAGTAATTGTGTCTAGCTTTGCTGGTTGAGAAAGAAATTTATGAGCTTTATAGTTGTAAGCCTAGAGGTCAGTTTTGTAATTTAACTACTGAGGAATATGAAGCTATTTCTTCTTTGGTATATAATAAGAATGTAGTCATTAAGCCAGCTGATAAAAGTGGTGGCGCAGTTGTACTTGATACAGTGTTTCAGATGTTGAGTACAAATGATTATTTGAGCATTACAAAACATTGTTTATGAAATCATATATAAGGTTAACTCAGTAATACAGAATTTATTTTGTAATGGCTATATATCTGAAAGAATATTTAATTTTCTGATTAGTCAAACATCAACTGTACTTTTTATCTAGGGTGTTCCAAAAATTAACAAATCCCTCAGTAACCCACCCCTGTGGCCTAGTGTTTCAGCCAGAGGGTGGCTTACTGAACCGATTACTACATTTTTGGAGAGGGAATTGAAGGTACTTTTACAGACATCTAATACCATTATTAAAGATACAAATGACTTTTTGGAACAACTGTTTGAGTGGAATCAGACTTATAATGTGCTTAATTGTTATTTTGTTACCTTTGACGTCAATTCGCTATTTACATTTATTCCTAATAAGGAGGGCATAGAAATGGTCAAGAAATACATTGTCACAAGCAAGTTTAATATTTCTTGACACTGACTTAATTAGTGTTTTGTTTGAAAGTTGTTTTAACTAATAACATCTTTATTTTCCAAGAATATTATTTCAAACAAGTCAATGGTGTGGCCATGGGTACTCCTGTGGCCAACACATACGCTAATATTGTTATGAACTGTTGGGAGAATTATTACATTTTTACTTATTCTTCTAACTGTTATCTTAAAAATCTCCTCTTTTATAAATGTTTTGTGGATGACCTGTTTTTTATTTGGGAAGGTTCATTGATTGAACTATATTATATTATTGCCTATTTACATACAACAAGTTTTTCGAGATTTAAGAAAAATGTTAGTTACAGACAGATTTTTTGGATATTACACTAATAAAAGATGTCGAAGAGACAAATTCAAACCACCCTATATACTAAAGAAGTCAAAAGGTGCATATGTCTATGAAGAGAGAGCATGCACCCCTCTTTTATATTTAACAATATAGTTAAGAACCAAATGGTTAGGCTGGCAAGATTGAATACAGATGATAATAGGCTGTTGGACCATATAAACACTATGATGCCAGATTTTCACAAAAGAGATTACCATGAAGACAAACTTCTTAAGGGGAAGGATATGATTTTAAAAAATAGGGATACACTTTTTAGACCTACTTTTTCTAATCACACATATAATAACAGAAACAGTTTACCATCATAATGTCAGCAGGCACATCGTCGAAACAACTTCTGTGAACTCTGAACTGCAACTTCTCAAAACTGTGAATGCAGATATTCCGAATCACAAAATCTTGCCCCCCTTTTGACCCATGGTAGCACTTGTTTCAGGTATGGAGCGGTCGGAAATGTTGATGTTCATTGTTTTGTTCGACTTCCTGATATGTTGGCGGTACGGAATTTGTGGAAATGGTTCAACCATGTGCACATTCGTCAGTGTTTCTGTCGACATTGTGATGGTAAATCAATAAAAACATAGTAGCTCATCAACCTAATGATGTTTGTCGAGGAATATGTAATTTGATTGTTATACGATGAAAGTTCAACTTATAATTAAGCATTGGTCCATTTTGTCGCATGTTCTGGAGCTTAAAGAACTATATGAAAAAGGCTCTTCATTCGGCTATAAGAGATCAACAAATTTAAAAAACAAGTTATGCTATAAAGAGCAAAAGAAAATAAAGTAAACACTAGTAGAACTGGGACATATGCTTGTGGAAGATGTAACTTTTGTAAATTTGTTTACACTGATAAATCTCTTATTCATCCTTTATATAATACTCTGTTTACTCTGAGGACATATGGTACTTGTGAGACAAGAAACTTAGTTTATTTGGCTAAATGTTACGTGTTCTGCATACTATATAGGTAAAACCAACCAACTTTTTAAAGATAGAATATGCAGTCACCTATCTGAAATAAAAAGAGGTGTTGAGAATAATGCGCTATTTAAACATATTCAGAGTACCGATAACACACATTTTTAAATTTATGATTCTAAGCATTGTATTTCTACAGCTTAGAGGTGGTGATTTAAAACACATACTGAGACTGCGGTGGTGGAGCTGCAGTAGCGTTGTCGCCTCAAAGTAAGACGTCCTGTTCAATTCTCAGCTAGAGCGTCTTCTGTGTAGAGACTTGCGTGTATGGGCACACCTTCATTGAAGGTTGTGCGTCAGGGCCGGCAACTCAGCACGTAAAAATCTACTGCCAATCATTAGCGGACCGGAGTTCCGCTGTGGCGACCCCTAACCGGGAAAAGCCGAAAGACACAACAACTGAGAATGAGGAAAACAAATGGATTCTGCGTTTTAAAGCGCATTCTCCTCTAGGTTTAAATTCATTTTTTAGTATTAAACCCCATCTAAAAAAATTTGCATAATACGGTAAATGACATGTATTTGTAGATTTTTTTATTATTTAATTTTTTAATTGGTAAGATGTTTTAATATCATGTGGCTTGAAAGTATTTACGGTGTGTTTTTTACTTTTGGATTGTTATTGCCTGAGAAAGCGTTTGTGAACATGAAAGTTTTACTTGCATTAAACTTAATTCATATAGCCCTTGACTCCGGACTGGTTTATTCATTGAATTACGTTGACTTTGGTTCGTCTGGACTCACATCCTAGGATGTTCATCGTGTTACACTGCTGCAGTCATTACACTTGGGTTATCCTGCCATCAGGTGGTCCCTCAGTCAGCCCGAGTTCCAAAGTCACGGTCCGGCGTCGGCCGCCGCCTCTTCTCCGATGTCAGCGCGACAGGGGCACACAAGATGCAGCCGACGCCATTTTCCTCAGTCTTTCTTGCCGCGCGGTGCCCGAAGCAAAAGCAGTTCGCAAGTGCTGGTCGGCCGACTCCTGAGACTTTCATTCCGAATCCAGAACCAAAGTCTTCTACAAAGCTAAGTACCCCGTTGGGGAGACTTTTTCTTGCCTCAAACCGATGTCAGTAAAAGTTAATAACTATTTCTTGTGGGAAGCAAACACCTCATAAGGATTTCCATTCTTATTGTATCCCATGCCTAGGCCCAGACCTTGACGTCACTGGTTGTCGGTTTTGTGCTAGGTTTAACAAACACACTATTAAACGTCTGTTTGATTTTGCCCGACATTATTTTGGCAGAAAATTCAATTACACCATGCCGTCGGAACTACCGATGACCGGAATACATAAAAAGCGCAAAGACAAGGACAGGCATCCGAGGCCCAAAACTGACGACGAAGCCTCTTCTAGGCCAGTCGCCGGTTCTCCGGTTTTCAGCAAGGCGCCTTTGCAGCCCCTGATGACCGCTTCTATAGAACCACAGGCCACCTCTGACTCCCACGTGGAGATGGCTGGGCCTTCGGACGCACCAGATTTTCAGCCTACAGAGACTAACCCTTCAGAGGGATCCGGAGTAGCTGAACAACCCATAGCTTCAGAGGGTGTTTTCAGACCTACTCAGTTAACCATTAAATCTTCTGCTAAGTCTAAACCTCCTTTAAAAACAAAGAAACAAATTCAACATTCACCAGGACAGGCCTCCATGCCTAAGAAACAAATGCTCAAAATGTCCGAAGACCTAATCACTCTAATCAGGGGGTCCCATCCCCCTCCTGATAAAAGGCCTAGACAGGATGCAGACTATGACTCATCCGACCAGGTATCCATCTCTTCAGATTCATCCTCAGACCTAGGATACTCTTTACCCTCTTATGAGGATTCTGATGCTGAGGAATCAATTCCTTCAGCCTCTCCGCTTGAGGACTACTCCTTTGGGGAAACCTTACATACCATGAGGGAGCATTTCCATTGGGAGGGCCAGGATTACTCAGAATCCAAGAAAATGCTCAGAGATTTCCTTTTATTACCTCAACACAGACCCCTTGCTATTCCACCAGTGTTAGATATTGTGGATGATGTGTATACTGAATCCAGTTTAAATTCTGATTCTTTACCTTCTGCTCCAGTTAAGCCAGACAGATACTCTCACAAATTTCTTTATAAAAGCCCTGTGGCTGACCATGAAACTATTTCCCAGGGCCCCAAAGGGGTAAAGGCCTCTTCAGCAAAGAATCCAGTCCCCTCTGACAGAGATTCCAGAGCATTAGACAGATGGGGGAAGAAAGTATATACATCTGCAACTTTAGCAATGAGGGCCTTAAATTGCCAGTTTCACATGCTAAAATATCAGCAGTATTTGATGTCTCAGTTGAAACAAAAAATGCTGCCAAACTCAGACCCTCCTGATTATAAGGAAATGCAGGATTTATTGCATGCAGCTGAACAAGTGGGAAAACATACTTTGCAATGTGGTTTTGATTCATTAGAGGCCTCCTGTAGAGCAGCAGTTACAGGATCTGTCATTAGAAGACATGCTTGGTTAAAAGAACATACGTTACCAGATCATGTTAAAGCAAAACTATTGGATGCACCTTTGCAGCAGGATGTGTTATTTGGAGTTAAGGCAGAAGAGGTATTAAAGAAAATGGAGGATAAGGTAAAATCTATGCAAACGGTGAAGGATTTCTTACAGGTTCAGCCTCCTCGATTTAGCAGAAATTGGCCAACAAAGAATTGGTCCTTTCCAGTTACAGACAGACCTCAAAGGGGCAGATACAGACGTCCAAGAGGTAGAGGTCAACCACAAGGTCCTTACAGGCCTCGACAATGGGGTGCATCAACCCAGAAAGAAGGGGAAGACAGGCCCCAACCTTATAAAAAACAGCCCCAATAACTTCCCACTACAGCTGCCAAACAGTTCCCTCTTGGCAGCCCCCTTGGGAGGAAAACTGGCACTTTTCTATCACAATTGGCATATGATCACCAAAGACAAATGGGTTCTCAACATTGTATCTCAAGGTTACAGGTTCCACTTTCACACTCTGCCAAGGTTAAAAGGAATGCCAAATCTGCCACCAAATCAATGGGCAGAGGCTCAAAGACAAATTACAGCACTCATGGACATGAGAGCTATTGAAAAGGTACCAACACAGGAGCAAGGACAAGGATTTTACTCAAGACTCTTTCTGGTTCCCAGAAAGGACAAAGCCTGGAGGCCCATTCTGGATCTTTCTTCTCTAAACACTTACCTGGATGTTCCAAAATTCAAAATGTTGACACTACAGCAGCTTCTTCCCATGCTGGGCAAGAAAGCTTGGCTTGTAACTTTGGACCTCAAGGAGGCATACCTGCATGTCCCTATCAGACAAAACTGCAGAAGATACCTCAGATTCATAGCTGGTTCAATGCACTACCAATTCTCTGCACTGCCCTTTGGCTTATCTACTGCGCCCAGGGTCTTCACAAAGTGTCTGGCACCAGTAATTCCATTTTGCAGACAGAAAGGAATTCAAATTTATCCGTTCCTGGACGACTGCCTGATTCAAGCAGAGAGCAAGGGCATTCTTTTAAAGCATCTGGCGTTTGTAAAAAAAGTTATTAAGTTGCCTAGGGTACACAGTAAACGAAAAGAAGTCAAAACTAGTGCCCTCACAAGAGATAATATTCCTGGGTGCCAGCTTGAACACAACGGCCCAGATGGCTTATCTCACGCCAGACAAGCAAGGACAACTGACTCAATATTTTCAATTGATGTCAGCAAAGACCCAACTCCCTGCAAGAAAAATTCTGCAGGCCTTGGGTTACATGGCATCTTGCATACTACTAATTCCATATGCCAGACTGCATATGAGGAAATTACAATGGTACCTAAAGAGTGTCTGGTGTCAAAGTTTGGAAACAGTAATACCACTAATTCCTTGCCTTCAACAGGAGTTTCGATGATGGGCTCAAGCTTGTCACCTCAACAAGGGACAGCCTTTTACTCAACCCACAGCCAGGCAAACACTGACAACAGATGCATCGGATTACACCTGGGGAGCACATATGGCAGGAAAATGTATTCAGGGCAAGTGGCCCGCAGAACAAAGGCATCTTCACATCAATCAAAAAGAGATGCTAGCTGTACAAAATGCCCTTATAACTTTCAAGGACCTTCTGCATCCAGGACAACTACTACTAAAGACAGACAACACCACAGTTATGTGGTACATAAACCAGCAAGGGAGCACTCATTCTTATCCCCTCTGCAGACAAGCCATGACCTTGTGGAACACAGCTGTAACCTATCAAGTTCATCTGCAAGCACAATTCCTGCCAGGAGAGAAAAACACACTGGCAGACGACTTAAGCAGAAACATCATGGATCCGCACACGTGGAAATTACATCCACAAATATTCAGAATGATAACACAAAAATGGTTGAGCCCGGACATAGATCTGTTTGCATCCCCAATGAACTGCCAGCTACAGAAATTCTGCACAAGGACTTACCACCCACAAGCATGGAAAGTGGATGCCCTCTCATTCAGCTGGAAAAACCTACAAGTATATGCTTTCCCACCACTACCTCTCCTTCCAAAGGTACTCATAAAAGCCAGGCAAGAAAAGCCAAAGATGATCCTGATTGCCCCAGACTGGCCATGCCAGCACTGGTACCCATTCTTAAAGAACTTAGCACAAGTTCCACCCTGGATTTTGCCTCAAATCCCACATCTTCTGACTCAGCACAACAATCAGATACTTCACAGCCAGCTAAAGACTTTAAACCTGGCTGCATGGAAGATTCCTTAGTCAAGCAAGCAATGCCTATCTCCAAAGCTGTTACGGATGTCATTCTGGAGGCCAGAAGGCCTAGCACCAGGAAAGCCTATTCGGATAAATGGATGAGATTCTGTGCCTTGACCCTCTTGTCCCAAATATTCCTCAGCTACTACAATATTTAACTGAGATGCCTCTCCTTTTCATCCATCAAGATCCACGCCTCTGCCATCTCTGCTCATTACAACACAGACCCACCAATTTTTTTCTAATCCTTTGCTAAAACAGTACCTCAGAGGGGCTAAAAACATAAGACCGCCCCGTAGAGCACCTACTCCAACTTGGGACCTCAACTTCGTGTTGGAAAAATTAACTTTACCTCCTTTTGAGCCAGCTAACAGAGCAGATTTAAAATATGTCTCTTGGAAAACTGCTCTGCTCCTGGCATTAACCTCAGCACGAAGAGTTTCAGAATTACAGGCACTAATGGCAGTGGAATCTTTCATCATTTTCCACCAAGACAGGGTGTCTTTAAGAACAAACCCTACGTTTTATGCCAAAGGTGGTATCAAGTGTGGCTCTAAACCAAACTATTCACTTGCCAACTTTTTATCCAAATCCACAGAATAAAGGGGAGAGACTTCTGCATTCTTTGGACATACACAGGCAGTTACACTTCTACTTGGACAAAACCAAAGCTTTCAGAAAAACTGAGCAATTGTTGGTAGCATATGCTGCAGGAGCACAGGGAAAAGCCATTGCAAAACAGACCATTTCAAAATAGATAGGACACTGTATACGTTTCTGCTATACACACCATGGGAAAACTGTACCTAACAGCATTAGGTCTCATTCCACCAGGGCAACAGCCACTTCAACTGCCTACCTCAGAGGAGTACCTACCAAGGACATATTGGAAGCAGCAACTTGGGAGTTCTGTACATACCTTCAACAAGCATTACCATCTGCCTCTTTACTCTAAATCCAGAGCTGGCTTTGCCACTGCAGTGCTGCAGGGCCTTATAGCCACCCCTAATGTCGTATAGAAACAGCCACCCTACCTCAGCTTTGGGATTCTACCCAAGTGTAATGACTGCAACAGTGTAACACGATGAACATAGTACAGTTTTGTACCTACTCTAAATGTAGATGTTCGAGTGTATACACTGCTGCAGTCCAGGTTACCCTCCCTCCTTCCCCTCTTACTTGCTGGTACGTACCTAAGTCTTCTACCCTTTACTACCTATGGGGAGTATTTGCTGATAACTAAAAGTTTTTGATTGCTTTTCTTATGTATGTTTTATTAGCAATTTGCATTGCCTACCTTTTTGGGGACACCTGACATCTGGGGCAAGAAAGACTGAGGAAAATGACGTCGGCTGCATCTTGTGTGCCCCTGTCGCGCTGACGTCGGGGAAGAGGTGGCAGCGGCCAACGCCGGACCGAGACTTTGGAACTTGGGCTGACTGAGGGACCGCCTGACGGCAGGATAACCCAAGTGTAATGACTGCAGCAGTGTATACACTCGAACATCTACATTTATGGTAGGTACAAAACTGTACTTTTTTGCTTTCTTTATGTTGTACAGTAACAGTTTTATTTTACCTTTGTCCAGAATTTTTCTGAAGAGATTGAGGAAGGTAGGCTTGTCTGTAATAATTAATGTCCAAATTTGATGTAGTCTTTTTTAGTTAGTCTTGCATAAGAATGTTCATTAATTCATTTTTGCTGTGAGAATGCTGCAGAACGTACAGATGTTGTTTCAATGTATACCAATGCAAACCCTGTTGTGCTAGTACTGTTTTGTGTATACCGGCAATGTTTACAACTGTCCCTGGTGCTGCGCCTTTAATAATTTTTTGCTTTGTCCTGAGAGGTTGGAAGGGGGGTGAGAATGTTGCACAATGTTCAGATGTTTGCCTGGTATTTTTTTGTGTGTTTCTCATGGTCACACAGTGCATTCTACTGCAAAAGATGTCATTCCAGCATGTTTTTAGTTCATAAACACATTGTTTTAAATCCTTAATGTTACGCCTTTCTCTTGTTTTTATTTTGTTTTTACTTCAACCAGAATTATTGTACTGAGACTTGGGGAGGGGGGGGGGGTGGAGCAGTGGCTGTGAAAATTCTGTTGGATGTACTGATGTCTTAATGCATGCTAAGGCAAACTTTATCTTTCTAAGTTTATCATAGCAATGTTTTAAACTACCCCTGATGTTACGCCTTTGTGGTGCAGTTATTTTTGGCTTTTTCTGGAATTCTGCTGAGAGGTTAGGAGGTTGGTAAGGGCTGTGAGAATGTTGCACACTGTCCAGAAGGTTGGTGTTTTTAGTCTTTTCTTCGTCAGGAATGTGGATCACGCAATGCATGCTACAGTAAAATCTATCATTCTGCCATATTTATCGGTTCATAAGCACATTGTTTTAAATCCCTAATGTAATGCCTTTGTTTCGTTTTTCGTTTTGTATTTACTTTGTCTAGAAATATTTTGCTGAGATGGGGGTAGGCACTGTGAGAATTCTCTTAATGCATGCTAATGCAAACCCTGCTGTTCTATAATCTTTCTAAGTTTATCATAGAAATGCTTTAAACTGTCCTTGATGTTATGCATTTGTTCTGCAATTATTTTTGGGTTTGTAGACTATAATTATTGAGATGATAGGGTAGGGGCTGGAAGAATGTTGTAGAATGTTTGCCTAATAGTTTGTCTGTCCCCCACTCACAGAAATGTGAATATGTAGCACAACTTTGAGGGCTGAAGCTACTAGAAAAATGGACTTCATATTCTCTGCTTAATGCATGATACACTCCCTGGCTTTATGCTTTTGTCCACAGTTCTTGTGCTAAGGGGTGGGAAGGGGTGTTTGTGAGAATGTCTCTCTCCAGATGTTATGTCTCTCTCCAGATGTTTGCCTGATACTTCTGTTATGTCCCTCATAACTGAGGTTTTCTAGCAAGCCTATGATTTTACTCCTTTGTTCTACCAACGGTTATGATTTGTTCGGACTTGTGTGCATAGCCGGCTTTAGGCACCAGCGAACCCTGCGGTCGCTGGGGACCCCCTGTTCCTGGGGGGACCCCCAATCACAGCAAGTTATTTATCTTGATGTCTTGTAACATGTCTGTCAAACTAACAAAAGCTACTACAGCAATTGTGTATACTTAATAAACCAGGTGAGTAATAACTCTAAATTATTTATGTCTCCTTTAAAATTCAAACATAACTCTGGTTAGTCAAGTAACAGGCTTCACAATCCCATTAAATACTTTACCACTGTCATAGAGCCTTGGCTTAGTTAAACCCCGATTGGTGGATATTCTCTCCACTAAAACCAACAACATGTCCCGGTTTAAATACCTGCAATACATGTGGCCGCAAGGGGGTCCCTTAATCATCCTCGACTGTGTGGGGGCCCCAGAAAAGCAGCTGATGGACAGGAAAAATGAGGAAAAACTGCATTAATTTCCTGATTATGCTCTTTAACCTGAACAAGGCTCTGGTATGACCCTGTTAGAATAAAGCTGATAATGAACATAAGCAAGTTAAACAGTAGAGAGATCAGCAGGCTGGAGTGACTAATTTGAGTGCAAACCTTGTATTTTAAGAAGAGCTGATGCTTCCGATCTTCATGGATGTTTTTGTTTTTTTGTAGGGAATTTTATAAATATTGGTAGAACACCAGATATCACAACTTGCAACTATTTTGCAGAAGGATTCAGCATAATACCAAATAAAATAGCAAAACAAAGGCTCAAAATCAGGAACATGTAAATATTACTCTAATTCACTTTAAAAAGTTAATATAATAACACCTTTTGTATCAACATGCATTTTTTGGACAATAAGAAGCATAAATCTCTAATACCTGGAATTATTGACTGTCTGTATCCCTGAATGTTAGGGAATCAAACTTTTTATGAAGGACAGGTCAAAATTATGAGCAAAATCAAGGAAGGTCTGTGTAATCAGAGACAGTGACAGGTATGCATTACTCCTCACCAAGGTAAATAAAAGTGACTTACCCTGCTGCTGTTTGATGATTGCTAAACAGCATTCACTGATCTGGTGTGATAGTACCAGTGTTGCACAATATATTGCTATTAGATGAAATAAGTACAAAGCTAGTATTGCTAAGGCTTTTGTGTGTGTTTGTAAAAGGTATTACTGATTGTTATCTCTGCATACACCTAATAATGCCAGGACTCGTATATCATTCTTCTGAGTATCAGTGAAAAATGCAGCAAACAAGTAATTATATTTCAAAAGTAATGCATAAAATATATCAGAAGATTCAGACACTTCAGTCTTCAAGGAGTCTGGTGGCCTCCCCTCCCTAGACTGTATAAATTGATACGGGGGGGGGGGGGGCTCCTTTAATCATCCTTGACTGTGTGAGGGCCTCACAAAAGCTGTTGCTGATTGGAGCAGTACGAGAAAAAAATGTATTAATTTTCTGACTACAGCCTTTAACCTGTACAGGGCTGACCCTGTTAGGATAACGCTGATAGTGGCCTGTGCTCCCAACTGCACCCATTCTAAAACCAGCCCTGCTCAGATGTGAGTCTACAGAAAGGTGCTGTAGGTTATGAGGGAGTTGTGATTACTTCTTTACTTTTCATTACAGTCAAACCATAAAGGTTTGCACATGAGGTCATTACAGTTTTTGTTTGGGCTGAGGACATTGTGGTCATTGTTTCTTATATTTTTCTCACAGACCTCAGAGGTGTACAAAGAAGGTTACTATAGCTTGTGTAGGGGCAGTGTACTGTCTAGGAGCAACAAAGTAGAATACATTACTGCAGTCATTATTTTTTAAATTTCACATCAGGCAAGTATACAGGTAGCTGTCTTTGATGGGTAGGGTTGAGGAGTGAGGAGGCATGCTATGTGTATGTATGTCAACATTCACTTGAAACACATGACTGTGGCACTATAAACCTCTGCTTTCATCCCAGTCTAACACCAGAGGGACGCATAGGCAGGGACTGTTTTTTTTTTTTGGGGGGGGGGGGGTTAAGGAGGCAGACATAGTTTGGACCTATGTATCCAGACAACAAATGGCGTTTGTTGTGAGCTGCTATTTTGTCATCTTTGAATATTAAGCCTTGAGCACAACTTATGTCTTCCTTGAAATAAAAAAAAAGACTGAAATTCTTTTCTTACTCATGGTTTTCGTTTAGGAAACCATTGGATTAAAAGATTGAAAAAATATGCTAAAATGTATCCCAGAACAGCTGTAATACTGTGGCTACTTTGACTCTGGCTTAACTGGGTTATTTCATAAATGGTTATTACTGTGCTGTCTTAGTCAGGAAAGGTGAGTTGAAAGGATGCAAGGAAAGCTAATGTTGAACAGCAACAATTAATTTCTTTCCTTAATCATAATTTCTGTTCAAGACATCATTGGATGAAAAGATTGTGTAAAAAAAAAAAAATAAATAAAATATAGTTTAGGTGAAATGCTATAGACAGCATTTCACCTAAATCCACACCCATACATAGACTTGCTGTAATGTATCATTGTTATTACTAAAATACCAGTAACTGTGAATGTCTCTCTCCGAGATGGGTGAACACAGGTTGATACATAGACCTGTTGTACTGTAAGTGCATTACAGTTGCAGGTCATTCTGTACATAGTACTCCTAAACGTTTGTAGTATGAACTAAACGGCTGTTTGAGGGGTGGCAGTGACAGGGTGATACTCTGACGGAAGTGCCTAGGGGGCCCCTAAACAAAAAATTTGCTGTGGGCTCCCAAAATGCTAACACCAGCCCTGCTTGTGTGCTAACAGATTGAGCGGTAATGGGTAGGTGTATGAAAGGGTTGTACATATGCAGTGCCTCTCATTATAACACTGCACTCCTGTATTTTGGCTGGTTTGTGATTAAAGTGGGAATAGTTTTTGAGAATGTCTTGTTTCTTTGCTCCATAATTTTTTTTTCTTGCCTCTTAGTTTTGATGTGCTCCCCTTAAAACTTGTGACATTCTGCCTAACCATTTGCTCTTTCAGACTTTAGTCACCTGTTCTAGAGAGCTTGTAATAGCAATATTAAGTGTTTTTGGGCTTCTTCATATGTTGGGGGGGGGGGGGGGGAGGAGTGAAAGGAGGAGATTTCTGTAGACTAAGCTGAGGTTCGCCTCCAATGTTTGGTATTTGACTTAAAAATCTCTGATTTGCGCTTTTCGCCTACTGGTCACAGTCATTCTTCAGTCTTTCTGCCTACGGTACAGTACTAACTAATGCCAGTGGAAGTATGCAAAGTGACTGTGTATTTTGTAGTACACTTCATTTGTGCCTGTTTGCCTGCATTGCAGTTCTTTTTGTCGACTGGTCATTGTTACTCTACAATTTTTCTGCATGCGATACAATAGTAACAGATGTCAACAGAAATTCTGTAATACATTTTGGTTGTGCCTATTGTATAGCTTGTCCTTATGAACAGTGTTCAGTATTGGTTGCTCATTATTTTAAGCCTACAGTCGTACTAACTTGACTTTTTGGAACCTAATCCATTTTTCTGGTTTATATGCCTGCACTGCAGGTCATTCGCCAGTTTTTCTGCCTACACTGCAAGATGAAATCAACTGGTCAGGTTTTTGTGGAGTGTGCATTGCATCATGGATTGTGTAACTCTTAGTTGATTTAGTGTGGTAGCCTCAGTTTTTGTGCTTAACCCGAATGCATTTTTTGCAGTGGTCAGAGCTTAATACTGGTGTCATCATGTGTGCCATTGAGATATAAAAGTCAGTTGACATGAGAATTTACATTTTGTAAAACTCATCTTTCATATCAAGGTGTAGTGCTAGAGGGTATGCTACTTGATAATAGATCATAGATTTCGGGGTATTTCCTTTTATTATGACTTTTTCTAAGAGTAGAGTATGCTTGGAGAGTAATGCACAAAAGTGATGGATAGTTGAAGATTGTATTTTACAATCAGAGGAGGCAAGTATCACAGGTAGTGTGCTAAGGGAAAAGTGTTTTTTTTTTTTTTTTTTTTATAGCTTGAGCTTACAGTTAGGACACTTATTGCTTATGTGGGATGGCTAGCTTGGAGTTTGTATTTCACATATTGTGGCAATGTCTACCTGCAGGACAGCACAGTGGTTCTGCAGTACAGCCTACCCACTTTGACTCCAATATCCTTACTATAGAAAGTACCCACTCTGTTGTGGCTACACCACAGCATACCTCCTGTGAACCTACAGCTGTTGCCATGGGAGAAATTATGTCAGCATATGTAGATTCAACTTCAGAAGTGCTGCTTAGATCACCAGAGTTTGATACAGAAGGAGCCCAAACTTCTGTAGTGACAACAAATGTGACCTTGCAGGGAGTGTCAGGTGTATCATTTGAGGATCTAGGAACTTGGCCAGACTTGATAAGGTATGAGTTTAGGGCAACTGCCATCCAATATGGACCTGTGCAAGTGGTGTTGCCACACTCCCCAGTCAATGAATAGAAAAGAAGATTTGCATTGGAGAACTATTTTGATATTGTGCCTAAAGGGGAGAGAGAAAAACACACTTGGTTGACATATTTGGTCTCAAAAGAGGTACTGTTTTGCTTTGCATGCAATTTTTTTGGACATTCTAACCATCTTCACTGACTAGGTGGTTTTGCATGCAAATTATTTGGACATTTTAACCATCTTTTCTGGCTAGGTGGTTACAGAGCATGGAGAGATGTCGAAAGCTTTACACAGCTATAACCGAGCACCAAAGCATGCAACATGCATGATGAAGTTGAAAGAACTGGCCAGCAGAGTAAAGAGTAGGCAGACAATGGATGATAGGAGACAAGCAGTGTTTGAAAAAGAGATAACTCACTGGCATAGTGTGTTAGAATGCATTATAACTGTTGTCCAATACCTGGAGTAATGGAACATGGCATTCTGTGGTACAAGTGATAACCTGTACACCTATGGCATTGGGAATGTCTTAGGCAGAATACAACTTTTGACACAGTTTGATTCTCTCACGGCTGACCATTTGCAATGTGTTAGGAATAAAGAGGTAATTGATCATTATCTTGGGAAGGACATACAGAATGAAATTATCCAGCTGATTGCAAATGCTATTTTAAGGACCATTGTAGGAAAGGTGAAGGACACTAGGTACTTTTCCATGATTCTTGATTGCACACCAGACATCAGCAATCGAGAGCAAATGACTGCAGTAGTTAGGTACTGTATATGGACGTTTCAAGGACTGCAGCCATGGCTGAGGGACACTTTCTGGGATTTGTGCCTGTGAGTGATGCAACCAGAGTAGGACTTATAGAAACAATTCTTCAGACTCTGCAAAACCATCAACTGGACATTAACAACCGTCGAGGACAAGGATATGTCATTGGCAACAATATGAAAGAGAAATGAGTTGGGGTGCAGGCCCAGATAAAACAGATGAATTCAAGGGCTTTTTGTGTGCCACGTACCTGCCATAATTTAAATCGTTTAGTTAGTGATGGTTCACATTCATCACTACAGGCATTGTCTTTCTGTGGATATTTGCAGAACATTTATATACTCTATTCAGCATCAATGAGCCAATGGCAGATCTTGAAATGACACACAAACGTCACTGTGAAGCCACTGTCTGAGACTCTTTGGGAATGCAGGATAGACTCTGTCAAGGCAGTACGGTTTCAGCTGAAGGGAATCATGGAAGCATTACAGGAGGGTGGTGAAGCTTTACATACAAGTGATGCCGCAACACATCAACAAGCAAGGGATCGAACTTACGAGATATCATTTCATTGCATGTTTAGTGGTTTGGTCATGCAAGCAAAGTTCTACAGAGTCCATCAGTTGATATTTCTACATGTGTGAAAGTGCTAGCGTCAACTAGGGACAAGCTGAGGAACTACGGAGAGACAGGATTTCAGTGTGCCATGGGTGAAACCTCCAATGTTGGCACCACATTTCTGGAAAAGAGGCAAAGGAAAGTAAAAGTGTTTCTTTGACTATATGAAGGAGTGCATGAGACTGTACATGACCCAAAGATACAACTATGTATAGAGTTCTTCGGTGTGCTGCTGGACACAACAGTACTGTCATTTAATGCCTGGTTTGAGCAGCTTTCAGAGTTTGATAAGGCCTGTAGATTTTCATCAAACATTAATGCCTTGAGTGAAGTTGCAGAAGACACATTGATCCAACAGTGCAAGGCTCTGAAAGAATAACTGACTGACAGGATAAGTGTCCACCGTGACATTGACTATGACATTGGACATGAACTGAAAAGCCTTTCCCGAATAATCTATATTAATGCTTATGTTTCACTGCCATTTATTTGACTGCACCTGTTATAGTGGCTACTTCAAAACTCAGCTTTTCTAAACTGAACCTCATAAAGACATACCCACACTCAGTGAGTCAGGAGTGACTTTCAGGCTTAGCTGTATACTCAGTTGAACATGAAGTGGGACAAGGTTTGTCGCACAGCAGCCTCATTGATGACTTTGGAAGAAAATTCATAAGATCCCAGTAAAGCTGTAGGTATGTGCTCATATTTCCTTTCCAGTAATCTTTTAGAATACTGTATGGCAGTAAATTTCAGGTAGGACTTTAGTGTGGTTTGTTTAGTATGCTGTGTATTCACTGATTTTACTTACTCCAGCAGGTAGGACCAAGTAGGACAAAGAGAATGAAAAGCAGCAGGATTTGTTGAGACAAAGGCAGCTAAGGAGAGGCAGGATTCATTTTGAGGCCAGGACAGTTAGGAGCGACAGGACTCATTGTGAGGCCAGGACAGTTAGGAGCGACAGGACAGTTGGGAGCAGCAGGATTCCTCATGAAGCTAGGACAGTTGGGAGCAGCAGGATTTGTTGTGAGGCCAGGACAGTTGGGAGAGGCAGGATTCGTCATGAAGCAAGGGCAGAAGCACAGGAAGATCAAATTGCTCATATGGCACTAAAAGTGGCAGCGATTAGAAAAGCCGAGGAGCTAACTGCACATTGAAGATAAATGAAACACCGGTGTCTGACATCTGTGTGCTTTTAAACTTCACCTGTTTCTCTTTGGGTTTGAGTCTTTCTGCCGCAGTCTCTGTAATCCCCATGGCTTTCGCCTGAATGTCTTATGTGTTTCTTTGGGTTTGAGTCTGTCTGTCTCAGTCTCTGTAAACTCCTGGCTTTCTCCTATATGTCTTGTGTGTCTGTAATCTTTCCTATGTCTGTCCCTTGGCTGTCTTGTGTGCTTGTGCAGTGTGACTCTGCATGCCTGTAGCTGTCTTTCTGTCTTGTGTGATAGGGTCAGTTTATCTAATGCATCTTGTGTATTTCAGTTTTGCTGTAGTGCTGTCATTGTCCTGTTTTGGGGAGTCTTGTGCGGGTGTCTCAGTTCCGTCCTGCTATAGTGCTGCCTTTATCTTGTGGGGGTTTCTGTTCTATCTTGCTGTAGTTTTGTCCTGGTCTTGTGTGTTTCTGTCCTATGTGGTTAGGTGCCTCTGTCCTGTGTGTGGGAGTCTGTGTAGATTTTTCAGTCTTGCCGTAGTGCTGTCTTTGTCTTGTGTGGGTGTCTGTCCTGTGTGTGAGTCTGTGTAGCTGTCTGTCTTGTGTGTCTCTCTGTCATATGTAAGTGGCTTTGTATGGGTGTGTCTGTTCAGTTTTGCTATAGTGTTTTTATCGTATGTAGGTGTCTGTCCTATGTGTTTGGAGTCTGTGTGACTATTAATGTTTGGTCTTGCTGTAGTTCTGTCTTTATCATGTATGGGTGTATCTGTCCTGGGTGTATGTGTGGGTGTCTCTGTTCAGTCTTGCTGTATTGCTGTCTTTGTCTTGTTTGGGTGTCCTGTATGTGGTAGTATGTGTGGGTATCTGTTCAGTCTTGCTGTAGTGCTGTCTTTGTCGTGTGTGTGCATGTTTGTGCGTGTTTGTGTGTGTGCATGTTTGTGTGTGTGCATGTTTGTGTGTGTGCGTGTTTGTGCGTGCGTGTGTGTGCGTGTGTGCGTGTGTGTGTGTGTGTGTGTGTGTGTGTGTGTGTGTGTGTGTGTGTGTGTGTGTGTGTGTGATTGTGGGTGTCTTTGGTTACCTTAATGCAGTACAGAAGCTTATCATAATGTAACAACATTGGTACTAAATACCAGTCGGTGAGTGTGCATGTACCTCTATGGGTAGCTAACTTGCTGTGGTACAGTGGCTTGTCATAATGTAACATTTGTATTAAATGCCAGTCAGTGTGTGTACCTTGGCAGTACAAGTCTTTGTAATGGTCTGCATGTAGTAACACTATACAGGGATTGTTAAATGGTGCTGGGTGAGCTTGTCAGGGAAGGGCGCGTGACAGCAACATGGCCACACTTTACATTCTCCTGGGTAGGGCCTTCAACTTGAAAGTTGTTGGGGTCCCCAAAATACTAACACTACCCCTGATTAGGTGCGAGTTACACCCCTTCCCTTTGGGCGAAGTAAGGGTGAGAGGTGGTAGCTCGGCCAGTTACTGTCATAAAAGAGGCCATTTGTCAAAGTAGAAGTCTCTTATGCATTGGGTCACACCTTCAGAATGTGGGCAGATGTGAAGCTTGTCATTGTGTAATCCAGGGGTATAACCAGAATTTTATAGTAATACACCAATCTCTACTGTTGCTCCCCCCAAAACCTTGGAGTAGCCCCAAAGGAAGAAGGAAGATGTCTTCACCCATTAGTACAATGAAGTGCCAACCCATGTGCTCCTCCAACGCACAGTTAATGGAGTAGAAACCGTAACTGGACTTAGTCTTGCTATTCCTTCAAACTGCCTTTCTCAGTGGTATGTACCATAAATGTAGAGTGGAGGTTGTTAGTGACACTTGCACCACGCCCACTGCATAGGGCAAAGACCCTACACATAAAACTACTTATGCTGAGGCACTTAGAGGTAACCCTCGTAAAACACTAAGACCTCCTGCACAGTACAGTCAAAGAAAAGGGTCCTCAGCCATCATGTAAACACTCTGTTAAAACACCACCTGCAGCTACACACATTAACACTGTATCCAATGCTCCCAACTGCTAAGCCTTTAAGACAGACCAGCACACAACCAAGTTTCCTGGTCACTAGTGATTCTGTAGTGAGGCACATCGATGTCCACCTCACCAGATTAAGTAAGGAGAGAATCACAGTTAGCTGCTTTCTGGGGCTAGGATCTGACAAGTCACACAGGCACTCAGATCATTGAATCCACAGGTACCAGTATGACTCTGTCATAGTTCATGTGGGTGTTAATGACCTAAGACGTACCGCCTTTGACTGTATGAAGTGAAACATGGTCAAGCTCACTGATTGTGTCTCAGGCAGGAATGAGCGTAGCACTGAGCCGCATACTACCTTCTCTAAGGATGATGCCATGTTACCAGCAGAAAATGATTGATTTTAACAATTGGCTTAGCTTGCAGTGTCAGTCCAGAGCAATACAATATTTGATGGCCTGGGAGGACATGGTGGACAGACCACGCTGCTTTGCCAGGAATAGTCTGCACTTATCCCCTCTAGGCTTTCAGATATTGGCAAAGACCTTTCTACGCCATAGTGCCTTTGTGTTAGGCAATGCCAAACTGATAAACCTGCTGACTTAACTGAACCTATGAAGGAACATCTGAAGGTGGTACTGCTCAATGTTAGAAGTCTTAACAAGAAACTCCACTCCCTGCAAGCCTTCCTCTCCCTGGAGAGTGTACACCTCTGTGTAATAATGGAGACATGGTTTAAATTTACTGAGAGTACCCCAGCAATGCAAGGATGTTCTTCGTGTTTCACTGTTGCAGTCATTACATTTGGGTTATCCTGCTGGCAGGTTGCCCTCACTCGGCCTGAATTCTAAAGTCTTGGGTCATGCGTCAGTTGCTGTCGCCTCTTCCCTGACGTCAGGTCATCAGGGGTATAAAAGATGCAGCCGACGCCATTTTATTCAGTCTTTCTTGCCGCGCGGTGCCCGAAGCAGAAGCAGTTCGCAAGTGCCGGTCGGCCGATTCCTGAGATTTTCGTGTTCGAGTTTCAGACCGAAGTCTTCATTAAAAGCTAAGTACCCTGTTGGGGAAACTTTTTTCTTGCTCCAGACCGATGTCAGAAAAAGTTAATAATTGTATTTCTTGTGGGAAGCAAATACTTCATAAGGACTTTCATTCTTACTATATTCCTTACCTAGGCCCTGACCATGACGTTTCTAGTTGCCGGTTTTGTGCTAGATTTTATCAACGCACTATTAAGCGTCGGTACGATTTTGCATTAAGCTATTTTGGGCGAAGATTTAATTATACAATGTCGTCGGATAGCCATCCGACTACTGGAGTTCACAAAAAATGCAAAGAAAAAGAAAAAAACAGGCAAACGAGGTCCAAAACCAATGACGAAGCTTCTCCTAAGTAAGTCGCCGGTTCTCAGTGAGGCACTTTCGCAGGCCCTGACACCCGCTACTTTAGATTCGCAGGCCGCTACCGACTCCCACGTTGAGTTGGCCAGGCCGCAGGAAACTCAAGGTATTGGAGCCTCGGAGATTATTCACTCAGATGGGTCCGGAGCCGCTGAGCAGGCATCGGCTTCTGAGTGTGTATTCAGACCTAAACAATTATGTATTAAACCGACTTCAAAGACAAAGATTAAAACACCTTTAAAGGCAAAGAAACAAGTTCACTGGCCACAAGGACAGGCCTCCATGCCGAAAAAACAGATGCTCAAAATGGCCGAAGACTTAATTACCTTGAGCAGGGGTTCCCATCCCCCTCCTGATAAGAGGCCTAGGCAAGAGACAGACTATGAATCTTCAGATCAGGTTTCATTTCTTCTGATTCCTCTTCTGATCAGGAATACTCTCTTTCAGCCTATGAGGATTCTGATGCTGAAGAATCAATTCCTTCAGCTTCTCCTCCTGAGGACTACTCTTTTGGGGAAACCTTGCATACCATAAGGGAGCACTTCCACTGGGAGAGCCAAGATTTCAGACCGAAGTCTTCATTAAAAGCTAAGTACCCTGTTGGGGAAACTTTTTTCTTGCTCCAGACCGATGTCAGAAAAAGTTAATAATTGTATTTCTTGTGGGAAGCAAATACCTCATAAGGACTTTCATTCTTACTATATTCCTTGCCTAGGCCCTGACCACGACGTTGCTAGTTGCCGGTTTTGTGCTAGATTTAACCAACGCACTATTAAGCGTCGGTACGATTTTGCATTAAGCTATTTTGGGCGAAGATTTAATTATACAATGTCGTCGGATAGCCATCCGACTACTGGAGTGTTCACAAAAAACGCAAAGAAAAAGAAAAAAACAGGCAAACGAGGTCCAAAACCGACGACGAAGCTTCTCCTAAGTAAGTCTCCAGTTCTCAGTGAGGCACTTTTGCAGGCCCTGATGCCCGCTACTTTAGATTCGCAGGCTGCTACCGACTTCCACGTCGAGTCGGCCAGGCCGCAGGAAACTCAAGGTATTGGAGCCTCGGAGATTATTCCCTCAGATGCGTCCAGAGCCGCTGAGCAGGCATCGGCTTCTGAGGGTGTATTCAGACCTAAACAATTATATATTAAACCGACTTCAAAGACAAAGATTAAAACACCTTTAAAGGCAAAGCAACAAGTTCACCAGCCACAAGGACAGGCCTCCATGCCCAAAAAACAGATGCTCAAAATGGCCGAAGACTTAATTACCTTGAGCAGGGGTTCCCATCCCCCTCCTGATAAGAGGCCTAGGCAAGAGACAGACTATGAATCTTCAGATCAGGTTTCATTTCTTCCGATTCCTCTTCTGATCAGGAATATTCTCTACTACAGGGTCCCTGACTCTCATAAATTCCTTTTCAAAAACCCTACTGTAGACCCAGAAACTATTTCTCAGGGTTGAAAAGGGGTCAAGGCTTCTACTGCAAAAAACCCTACCCCCTCTGACAGGGATTCCAGGGCTCTGGATAGATGGGGAAAAAAGATTTACACATCTGCTACTTTGGCTATAAGGGCCTTAAATTGCAAGTTTCATATGCTCAAATATCAGCAATATATCATGACACTGCTTAAACAGAAAATGATGGCAAATTCTGAATGTGCAGAAAACAAAGAAATGCAGGATTTATTGCATGCAGCTGAACAAGTTGGAAAGCATACTTTGCAATGTGGGTTTGATTCTCTGGAGGCCTCCTGCAGGGCCGCTGTTACGGGTTCTGTCATTAGGGGGCATGCTTGGTTAAAGGAACAAAATCTGCCTGACCATGTTAAAGCAAAATTATTAGATGCTCCTTTACAACATGATACCTTGTTTGGTGTTAAGGCAGAAGAGGTGTTAAAGAAAATGGAAGACAAAGCTAAATCTATGCAAACGGTCAAGGATTTCTTACAGGTACAGCCACCTAGATTTAGCAGACACTGGCCTACAAAGAATTGGTCCTTTCCAGTCTCTGACAGGCCTCAAAGAGGCAGATCCAGATGCCCTAGTGGCAGATCACAGCCACAAGGATCCTACAGGTCTAAGCAGTGGAGTGCTTCTACCTCCAAAGGTGGAGAGGACAAATCACAATCAAACAGGAAACAGTCCCAATGACTTCCCCCTGCCTGCACCAAGCACTTATCTTCTGGCAGCACCCTTAGGGGGGAAACTAGCACTTTTTTCCTCAAAATTAGCACATTATAACCCAGGACAAATGGGTTCTAGACTTAATGTCACAAGGCTAAAAGTTTAATTTCCATACCCTGCCAAAGGCAAACGGTTGGCCAGACCTGCCAAAAAATCAATGGGCAGAGGCTCAAAAACAAGTCGCAGCTCTCATGGACATGAGGGCTATTCAACAAGTGCAACAGCAAGAGCAGGGACAAGGATTTTACTCGACTGTTCTTGGTACCCAGAAAGGACAAAACATGGAGACCAATACTGGACCTATCTATTCTAAACACTTTCCTGGATATACCAAAATTCAAGATGTTGACCTTACAGCAGCTTCTGCCCATGCTGGGCAGCAAGGCTTGGCTCGTGACTTTAGACCTAAAAGAGGCATACCTGCATGTCCCAATCAGACAATCATGCAGAAGATTCCTCAGATTCAAGGCTGGCAAAAAGCATTACCAATTCTCTGCACTGCCCTTTGGCTTTTCTACTGCGCCCAGGGTCTTCACAAAGTGCCTGGCACCAGTAATTGCTTACTGCAGACAGAGAGGAATACAAATATATCCTTACTTGGACGACTGCCTCATACAAGCAGAGAACAAGGACATTCTACTACAGCATCTGACTTTTGTGATAAGACTTTTAACATGCCTAGGGTACACAGTCAGCAAAAAGAAATCAAAGCTAGTACCCTCTCAAGAGATAATATTCTTGGGTGCAAGCTTAAATACAACTGCCCAGATGGCTTATCTCACTCCAGACAAACAAAGGCAACTGACTACCTATTTCAAGGAAATGCAGACAAACAAAGGCAACTGACTACCTATTTCAAGGAAATGATAACAAAGGCCCAGTTATCTGCAAGAAAAAGTCTGCAGGCTTTGGGCTTCATGGCATCCTGCATCTTACTAATTCCATATGCAAGACTGCATATGAGGAAAATTCAATGGTACTTAAAAAGTGTCTGGACACAACATTGCCACAGTCTGGAAACAATGATTACTATAATTCCCCTGCCTGCAACAGGAGTTTTGATGGTGGGCAAAGGCTTGTCACCAAAACAAGGGACTGCCATTCTCACTACCCCCAGCTAGGCAGAGCCTAACGACGGATGCATCAGATTATGCCTGGGGGGCACACATGGCAGGAAGACGCATTCAAGGGCACCTGGTTCACAAACCAAAAGCATCTACGTATCAATCAAAAAGAGATGCTAGCTGTTCAAAATGCCCTGACAGCCTTCAAGGGCCTACTTCATCCGGGACAACTATGGATAAAGACAGACAACACCACAGTCATGTGGTACATAAACAAGCAGGGGGGCACTTACCAAGTTCATCTGCAGGCACAATTCCTGCCAGGAAAGGAAAATAGTCTGGCAGACGAACTAAGCAGAAACCTCATGGATCCCCACGAGTGGCACCTGGATCCGCAAGTCTTCAGCATGATAACAAAGAAATAGGGACGCCTGGACATGGATCTATTTGCCTCCCCTCAAAACAATCAACTAAAAAGATTCTGCAGAAGGACTTATCACAGACAAGCTTGAAAAGTGGACGCCTTATCTTTCAGCTGGACAAACCTATCAGTATATGCCTTTCCTCCACTGCCTCTCCTCCCCAAGGTACTCCTAAAGGTCAGGCAGGAGAAACCAAAAATGATTCTGATTGCCCCAGACTGGCCACGCCAGTACTGGTATCCTATCTTAAGGAACTTGTCCCAATGCCCAGCCTGGACCTTACCTCAGATACCTCATCTACTATCCCAGCAAAACAATCAGATTCTGCACAGCCAATTCAGGACCCTAAACCTGGCAGCATGGAGGATAATATAGCCATACAAGCCATACCTGTCAGTAAAGCTGTGATGGATGTCATTTTAGAAGCCAGAAGGCCTAGTACTAGAAAATTCTATGCTGGGAAATGGAAGAGATTTTGTGCTTGGAACCAAGCTCAAGGAACTGATACAGCTGTCCCAAATATTCCTCAGATTTTGCAATACTTAACTGAGATGCTGGACAAAGGCCTATCTTTTTCATCAATTAAAATCCATGCCTCTGTCATTTCGGCTCATTACAATACAGAGCCACCACTCTTTTCTCATCCTTTATTAAGGCAGTACCTCAGAGGAGCCAAAAACTTAAGGCCTCCAAGGAGAATGCCAACATCTGCATGGGACCTCAATTATGTCTTGGAAAAACTCACCTTATCTACTTCTGAGCCAGCTGCTACTGCAGATATAAAGTTCTTATCTTGGAAAACAGCTCTGCTCCTAGCAATAACTTCTGCAAGACGAGTTTCAGAGCTACAGACTCTCATGGCTGAGGAACCCTTTATCATTTTTTATCCAGACAGGGTCTCTCTGAGAACAAACCCAACATTTATGCCTAAGGTGGTATCCAGTGTAGCCCTTAACCAAACAATTCATTTGCCAACTTTTTATCCAAATCCACAGAACAAGGGGGAGAAAATTCTGCATTCTTTGGACATACACAGACAACTTAGATTCCACTTGGACAAAACTAAAGTTTTCAGAAAGAACAATTACTAGTGGCATATGCCACAGCATCGCAAGGAAAGGCTATCTCCAAGCAGACTATTTCAAAGTGGATAGGTCACTGCATTTGTTTCTGCTACTCACACCATGGCAAACCAGTGCCTAAGGGCATTAGGCCACATTCAACCAGAGCGGCAGCCACTTCTGCAGCCTGTCTCAGGGGAGTACCAACCAAAGACATTTTAGAGGCTGCTACTTGGAGTTCAGTGCATACCTTTACAAAACATTACAATCTGCCTCTTTACTCTAAATCCAGGCCAGGCTTTGCCACTGCAGTTCTGCAGGGCCTCATAGCCGCTCCTAATGCTGTTTAGCTCCAGCCCCCCAACCATAGCTTTGGGACTCAACCCAAATGTAATGACTGCAACAGTGAAACACGAAGAACATAGTACAGTTGTGTACACTTACCATAAATGTAGATGTTCGAGTGTATTCACTGTTGCAGTCCAGGTTACCCACCCACCACCCCCCTTATTTTTGCTGGAACTTATCTTTACTTCTCTAATCTATACAACCTAGGTGGTGTATTTGCTTATAGATGAAGGTAAAGCTTATTTTTGAGGCATGTATGTTTTATTTACATAATTTTAGCCTACCCTTTTGGGAGCACCTGACATCTGGGGCAAGAAAAACTGAATAAAATGGCGTTGGCTGCATCTTTTATACCCCTGACGACCGGGAAGAGGCGACAGCAACCGACGCAGGAACCAAGACTTTGGAATTCAGGCCGACTGAGGGCAACCTGCCGGCAGGATAACCCAAATGTAATGACTACAACAGTGAATACACTCGAACATCTACATTTATGGTAAGTGTACACAACTGTACTTTATAATGCCTTTCACACTTTTAGACCAACTACTACACAGGAGGGAACTAAAGGTGGAGAAGTCTCAGTCTATGTTAAAAACAATCTTACATCCAGACTAGTTAATGTGTATGATTCAGTGGAACTCATACATGTGCAACTCATCATAAACAGGGTGTTGTATCATATCCTTGCAACCTATAGGTCCCCCTCCATGTCCCAGGAAACCCATACTACCTATCTCTATGTACTACAGTCCCTCACCGTTCAAACCAGTGCAATATTCATGGAGGATCACAACTACCCCTGTACAGATTGGGAATCCTACACCACTTCTAATGCAGAAGCCCAACAATTCCTACACTTTACTAATACCAACATCCTGGAACAGTTGGTCCCGTCTCCTACCAGGGGTACAAACATCTTTGACCTTGTACTTATGAACATGGTGGGGCTGATGTTTCTCACCCAATGTAGTATCTTCACTCTTCAGATCTGACTGTAAGCCAGTTTTACTTTAAAAATTAAGTCTGGGCATCCAGCAAAACCAAAAATCCTTAGGAACTATTCCAAGGCTAACCTCTCTACTAAGCGACATCTTGGCTAAATTCCAGACACCCCCAAACCCAGTAAATTCCATAACATACACTGAGCTATTTACAAAATCTCTGTACAGCAATATTAATAGCTGTTTAGAGCAAGCTGTGCCCACTTGTATTAAGGATAAGACAAACTCAAAAGACAAGCCACCCTGGTGGATTCATGATGTCAGTCGGTTATACAACAAAAGAAAAAAAATCTTGTTCAAGCATACGAGTAACAAAGCCATACATACTAAAAGCTCCTTGACTGATCTAAACAGGCAGCTAAGAGGGTTAATTAATAATCCAAAGGCTAAATTTAAAGAAAACATAACTTCTCAGGCAAAGGAAAACTACAAAGCTTTCTACAGCTGTCTCTGTAACCTCAGAAGAAATGTACAACAATGCATGCACACTGAACCAGAGGCCATTGGCAATCTTTTGGCTGACCGGTTCAGCTCAGATTTCTCCCCCCAACCCCCCAAAAGTCCAAAATAAATACCACGTAACACAGTCCCTCCCAGTCATTATTAGGGAACAGCTCATCAGTGCACTTTCCAGTGCCAAAAACACTGCATCGATGGGCCCTGATAACATCCCGGATGTTTAATAAATATAATGAAACTTGACCTCTGTGGCTCACTTGAATCACTTTTCAACTGGAGCCTTCATTCAGGTTTTCTGCCCAAGCAATGGAAGATAGCTACAGTCGTTCCCTGCACAAAGGAGTTCCAGCCATTGATCTGGGTAACTACAGGTCCATAAGTCTTACCAGCCTCATATGTAAGGCCATTGAAAGAATCATCATGGACATGATAAATGAGGACATGGGTCCAGCTTTTGCAGGTTACCTAACACAGTTCGGCTTTGTTAAAGGAAGGTCATGCCTATTAAATCTGGTGGACTTTTTTGAGAGGGTCACCAAAGCATTGGATGAAGGTAAGACTGTGCACACAGCTTACCTCAACCTGGCCAAGGCTTTTGATACAATACCCCATTCAGGCAGTATAGACAAGCTCAATAATTTAGGTATAAACACTTTTATCACTCACTGGACAGCCAACAGGCTCACTGATAGGATCCAGGAGATCAAAATAAGTGAGGCCACTTCCACCAAGAGGCCAGTCACTAGTGGAGTCCCCCAGGGCTCGATACTGGGCCCCCTCCTTTTTAGCGTCTACTCTGAAATGGAAGCAAATGCTGAAAGTTTATGGCTGACTTAAGTTTGCAGATGATTGCAAGCTGTGGGTTATCATCAAGTCAGCTGCAGACACTAACATTCTTCAAGAAGGTCTAGCTGTGACTAACAAATGTTGCCAAAGCCATGGTCTTAAACTCAATGCTAAGAAATGCTCAATCATACCATTTGAGAAGTCAGTCGTCTCGGCTAGTTACCATGTTAGTAATACACCCCTAAGAGTCCACCCACTGGTCAGGGATCTGGGTATGCACAGTAGCCTTACCTTCGACCACAACATGGCCACAGTGGTGAAAAAATCCTTTTTATGTTGTGCAATTTATAAGTAAGGCATGTCATCTAGATCCAAAGAGGTCATTATCCCACTGTATTCTACTGTTATCAGATCAGTCATAGAGTACAATGCTCCATTTTGTATGTACTTGACCAGGCATATGCAGCAACTAGAGTGATCTCAGAGGTTTCTTATAAAAAGAATACAAGGTGTAACAAACCTGCCTTATGCAGAGCGCCTTAAAACCCTTTCCATCTACTCAGTCTCTTATAGATTGCTGAGAGGTGATGCCTGGCTTACAAGGCATCGCCAAACCCCACGCTTATGAATCACATATTCATAAGTCAGAGAGTACCAGAAATATAAGGTCCAGGAACATGAATTTTGTCTGGGACTTAAACAGAACATGCTGGAGAGACAGGTATGTATCCCAGAGACTGCCCCTTTTATGGAACAGGCTTCCCATGTTTAAGCTCAACCTAGACCAATGGATGGGGAACAGGAAATTTGCACCAGGCCTGGCACCCGTGTCCTTTATGGACACAGGTAGCTTATAAATGCCTGGCGTTCATTTTCCTATTTGAATAGAGGACATCATCATTCTTTCGGGGAAACATGGCGAGGCTTATAAGGCCCCCCCGGATTGCTAGCCTAGTAACAGTCTATGAATCTATTAAGATGGAGCATATATATAATAAACTTGTTTTATTAGATTCCTTTGTTTGAATTAAGTAGTAATTTAAAATAAGACACACACATTCTCAGCTGTCCAGAATTTCTCAGAATGTCAACATTTTTACCACATATATTTGATCTGTTCCTCATAAAAAATATCCCACAATTTTTTGGTTTTGTCCATATTCCTTGCACTAAGAGGTTATGAAGTATGTTTGAAACTGGCCATGTAGAAACAAATCATTTACTCATTAGCTTACATAGTGTGTTCTTCCCTTACTAGCAGAATGGGGGGGGGGGTTCAGCTGTTTTACTGTCTGTAGCACTGGCACAGTTCTTTTCCCCTGTTAAACACTATGGTTGTCCATTGTTTACCTAGTTAGGAGTTGATTAATGGTCCCATTTCAAAAGACCTATTATGGGGAAGGAAAATCTGGAAAAATACCTGGGTTATAAGAGCTGATCAACGAGACGCAATATGTGCACAACTCTTTTGTGTTACAAATGTTACAGAGGTGATGTAGAAACGTGTGTAGGCCTATGTAAAGTGAAGGCTTATAAGGTGAACTGCTATTACTACGTTTACATTCAATTAAATATTGGAACATTATGATATCTACCCTTGCAGCAAAAATTGCCATAGTTGCTGTTTTCCAGAAGGCAGGAGTGGACTCTTGCAACTGTTGTTGTCAACTCGTATGTCTTCTAAGGAAACAAAAACACGCTGCCTTTCCATTACTGTAAGGGATTCAAGGATTTCTCTTCAAGACTTTATTTTTATTCAGTCTTTCAGCTAGGCATGGACTTCCAGATGCAAATAACTGTTTTCATTGGCAACCTAAGAGAATTTATCTGGTTTGGTGACCTGGAATGAATGAATTAGGTGTGGTTCCAGAGTCATACCCAAGAGTACAGGAAGTACTTTGTGCACAGCGTGGTCCATTAACCACAAGTCTGTTCAGGCAGTTATATCCAGCAGTCACTTCACTGTCTTAATTGTTTTTCGTTTCAATGGGAATTATGCAAAGAATGTTGAGTCATTTTATGCTTTGAGGTTTACAGGGCTGTGCTTCTTGTATCTCTAAAATAAATGGATACAGGGTGTAATATAATTTAATTTTTAAGGCTCTTTCTGGTATACTAACCTCTTAAATGGTAGTTCTGTTTCTTAGACATTATTTAAATAGTTGCATATTTTTACTTCCCAGTACATTATTAGTCTTCAGAGCTGACAGTAATTCGGCAGTTTATAAAAAAAATCTTTTCCTCTTTGGAATGCAAAGGTGGCAAATGATACAGAACAGTGCCAATATACTGTTTGTTTTCTTAGTGGGCATGATGGTATTGAGCAAGAATATTCAAAGTTTCAAAATCTTGTATCTTGGTTAAGGACCATATTTAGAATACTCGCATTTTAAAGGAAGTGAAAATGTGTACACAGAGATTACTTTACTGAGTTTTGCATGATTGTCAGTACTGAAACAAAAAGTGTATAGCTTGGTAGCAAACTTCTTCTGATTCTTCTGGGCTGGCCAATTTGCATGAGTAGGGTGAACACAGCAATGTATCTTCATACAAATGGGGTTAACTAGGAGAAGAAGAAGCTCCGTAGTACATCTCAGAGACCCCAAGACCATACAGATTTTTATTTCCATAAGCTTGATGAGAAATCAGATGCTTGTATCACATACAGTTTTTCCTACCTTGTGTGAAGATTGCATTCCTTTTTGAATGTCTGTTAGATGACACTGCGTCACTACCACATATATGTATCTCAGCCTACACCAGCCCCTTTGTAGTAATGGTGGCTGATATGCCTTGGCTGTTTGCCACCATGCTAGATGCTCTTACCAGACAGCTGGTGCAAGTTTGTACAAAGAAAAGAAATGCCAGACTGACAAACAGCTGATAACAAAACAAACCAAAAAAAAAAGTATGACCAAAGGAGTTTTCAGCAAGAGAAAAGTATACTGAATAAAAACAAAGTAGAGCCAAAAGACAAAACTGTCTCCTACCAAGGAAAAAAAAACATGTTTTTATTTCTGCACTCTGTTTGCAGTGTATGTTTTCCTTGAGAGGAAGTATTTCAGTTATATGTTTCGCTTTTTCAGCAGTTGACTTGTTTATGCTGAAATATCTTGTATGTCTAATGTTTGTGGTAGTAGTTTATTCCCCATTTTTGGAATTTGCTGTGCCTTACGTTTATAGCCTGGTGTGAAAGTAGTTGAAGCTTACTTATGTAATGTGAAATAAGGTTGCTTAGAGACTGGAAGTAGTGGCTTAGCAGTAAAACATGTGAAAAAAAAGTCTGAAATGTTTTGACAGTTGTTTCAGTGAAGCGGTGTTGATGCTTGTGCCTTTTGCACTGTTTGACAAGTTGGATCTCAGCCGTACTGCAGATAGCAGTGGCAGTGAATTTTAATAGGTGGTGGTATTTTGTAGAGAGAGAAGAAAAAAATGTTCTCTGAGCATTTAAGAAAAGCAGTTTCCTTCCATCTTGACATGTTAGAAATGCTTAGACAATTTACTTGGATAGCTAGGACGTTTAGTTAGTCCTATATTTTTGGATTTGGTCCAGCCTGTTTGGCTGTAGACCAGGTATTTGCATATTCCAAAGCTGTAATTCATTAATGCCTATAGTCTGCTACCAGAAACAGGCCTAATGCGTTAGAGATAAGCTTAATGGATGGATGTTAAATTGTGCAGAGTGTGTACAGAGTGCATCCAATAGATGCAAGAGATTTCCACATAGAATATTGGGTTTTGGTGCTTTTTTAACCCCTAGGTGGATCACAAAGGACAGGGCTGTTTTATTTTGAGTAGGAAGAAGATGGTGTTACTCATGAGTCCTCCTTATCACCCTGCTCATAAATGTGTTGCATTCTTGCTGATGGAAGGGAGCATAATGGCTGTCAGAATATGTCCTAATTACATTTGGCACTGCTAAATCCAGCATGCCTGCCATTAGACCTCCTGCACTACATAAACTCTTTGCCAGAAATGGAAGGACCTACCATTAACAGTATCCACAAAACAAAACCTCATTGCATCATGTTGTGTGCAGTGTGTATGCCATTTATGTGACTGGTCTTTGTGTGTGTGTGACACCAGTAAAATATGTTGTTTCACCGGTGTTTGACAGTTGTAGAGTTCAGTTATCTACAGGCCAGAAATCAAGTTTGCATAGTGGTGTAGAGGGATGAATCCTGCCTGACCCAGGATCAGTTACTGACTTGGGTGCCTGACAGAGGTGACCAGGAGGATGGGTGTGCTCATCCTGGAGGTAAAGGTGTGCTGATATAAGGGTAAGTCTGTCCTTTACCCTAATGGAGCTTGCAGCTCTAGAGATTGGCTGTGCGGGTTGGTCAAAGGAGGCATATCTGAATCGGAGGTGGTTAGAAAGGATTGGGAAGAGAAACTGGATAAGCAATTCACCAAAAAAAAAACAATGGGGGATATATGTATGACTCCCAAATATGCAACAGAGTCTAAAAGATTTAGAATCCTTGCTTGGAAGTGTTTGCATAGGTATTTTTATACCCCAAGTAGACTGCAAATAATTTTTTCTCAAGTAGATTGCCAATGTTGGAGGTGTGATGGGGAAGAAAAAGGTAATTGGGAACACATTTTTTGGGAGTGTAATGAGTTGGCAGACTTTAAAAATTCACTGCAGACTGCTGTATCAGAAATATGGGGTGAGTAAATTGGTATAACTAAGGAAACATATTTTTTTTATCTATGATGCATAGTAAGGCCTTGCTGAGTGTAGTTATGGTGGCTGCCAAAAAAGCAATTACTAGAAAATAGAAATCAAAATCTAAACCACCTGTACTTGAATTAGTGACTGTAGTAACCGAGATAAATCCACTGGAAATGGGATCTTTAGAAAAGGGTAGGAGCAGATTACATAGAAAAAATGGGAATTGTACATGCAAGATATTTTTGGAGGAGAAATGATGTTTAATAGAAGGTAGGTTTTGAAAGAGCTATGTAACATTTGACTGACAATGACTGGATAGATTATAAGTGATGTATAATGTTTACAACTAAAAATGTGTCAATATGGTTTGTTTTCATTTATATAAATGTATGGCTGTGTCATAAGTAATAATTATTTAATAAAGATGTTTCTTGTTTAAAAAAAAAAGAGGAGGCAAGTCTTTTCTAAGGGTACCAGATGGTCCTGTCCTCACTGACTGCATATGATTGTCCTGCCAAGCCCACTAAGTAAACAGTAACATGCTGGGGTAGGTACATGTGGCACTGCTGGCACTGACTGTGCTCTTTCTTCCTGAACTTGCTAGTGATGACCTTAGCCAGCAGGGTGAGTTTTATACTGGTGATAAACTAGTCTTCTCCAGTCCTGTTCACTCCTGTTAGGTGGTACTACTGGTGGTAGGTTGGAGCTATGAGGGGAAAAAAGACAAGTAGCTGATGGTCATCTGATGGGGCCAGGGAACAAAAAAATACAGTGTGCATACAAAGTAAAATGCTAATATACCTTAATACTATATCGGATAGCAAAGAGAGTAGAATGCTTGGCAGTCTTAGTAGGAAAATGTCTACTTCGGCCATCTTAGGTAGTAGGGCCATCAAGTACTAAATGTACATTGTGCATTACTTTTGGGAATATGGTACCACCACAGATCCTTACATTGACAATGTCAGTGTGACCCAAAAGAAGAGGCCGATGAGATGTTCGGTCTCTGTAAGGCATAAGGGGACAAACATTTCTAGTCTGCTGGTGCATAAAGTTTGCACAATATGTTTGTAAACACAAAAGTGCTTTTCTTCTTTTTAGCTTTCTTGTTGTGAAACAAGACTAATACATAACTTACTGTCATGAGGGCCTCACAAGCCCCCAGAGGAAACTCTGGCAAGCCTTTGTGTCAGACATCTGAGGGGGAAGTAAGGCCTAAAAATGGAAAAATATGTCATGGCTGCTTGAATCACAGTAGTGCCATAAGCAGTTTTTGCCTCTAGTGATGGGGAACAGATGGCATTGTGACAGCAGCTAGGTGGCTGGCCATGAAAATCATACAGAAAATTAAAAAAAAAAAGTATGTGCTGAACTTGTCATTCTTGCACATCTGATGATGACAACAGAACAAAAGTCTGAAAGGTAAGTTTTCATCTGCTTGTACAATTCAAACTGCAGAAAGCACAATTGAGCCAGTGTTCTGCACCTGTTGCATTTTTTTCTTTTAATCAGAACGTGAAGCTGAGGTGTCGAATCAGGGGAAACACCATGTTTCATAAAATTACAAGTTATTTGATAACCAAGAACACCATCAAGTCAAACAGCAGCTGTAGTTTAAAAAAAAAGAACGGTCTCACTCATTTTTGTCCTTGTATAACTTGGAATGAATATCTTCATAACAGGTAAAAAAAGTCTGCTGTTTACATCAGTGGTAAACCTGCAGCCGTATTCTAAATATAAGCAAGGTTTTCTTGAAATATGCCTACACAAACCCACTGTTTAAAAGGTGAAGTGATGGCTGGCATCCAGAAGGCAAGATATGTCTGCTATTCCAGAGTCGTATACTTTAACAGCAGAAAACTGCTTTGTTTCTAATCTAGATATTCTTCTGTGATAGCAATCACTTTTATGTCATGTTTACTAATTAGCTTGGGTGCAGTATATTTATTACAGAGTATCTGTATCATTATGTATAGCTGTATTAAAAGTAAAAGTGAGATTTTGCAATAAGTAGGATTTCAGTTTGTGGATGGTCTTTTCAGCCTTATGTGGTCATTTCTTGGGCACACCCTGTCTTGGATTCCTGAGGTTGCAATTCACACTTAAGTGCTGAATATTATAGCAATAACCCACGCCTGGGTGTGGGTAATGCGGGATTTAACCACGGTTGACGCGGTTTGGTCCCGAGGGCTTTGCCCTCGGGACCAAACAAAGACAACCGTGGTTAAATCCCGCATTACCCACACCCAGAAGTGGGTTATTATATTAATGACATTATTTAAGAAAAGAAATAATTACTTTTCTTAAATAATGGCATTGTATAATGCCTCTTTGCTGCCCTTCCGCAGCTGTCTGGTATTCTGCGGCAGTTCTGATGTACTGCGCATGCCTACGCAGTACATCAGAGCTGTGGGCAAAAGCAACGGAGAACGCAAGTTCTCCGTTGCTTTTTACTGTCTCGCTATGTTAAATGGGTTTAACATAGCGAGACAAGTTTAAAAAAAAGCAACGGAGATCTCCATTGCTTATTTTAAAGCTGTCTCGCTATGTTAAACCCATTTAATATAGCGAGACAGGTTTAAAAAAAAGCAACGGAGATCGCAAGATCTCCGTTGCTTTTTAATTGTGTCGCTATGTGAAACGAGTTTAACATAGCGAGACAGCTTTAAAAAAAGCAACGGAGATCTGCGTTACTTTTTTTAAACCTGTATCGCTATGTTAAACTCTTTTAACATAGCGAGACAGTGTTTTATACTAACGGAAAAAGTCCGGGCGACGGGACCTTTTTCCGTTAGTATATTGAGGGATTTACAACGGGCACGCTGGTTGGGCTGGCCAATCAGCATGCACGTTTTAGAGGAGGAATTGTATAATATTTTTTTAACCAGCTTGCATACCTGTCTTCAAGTAATTGATGTTCTTTATGTGGAGTTTCTCAGCAATGTTTTTGTTTACTAGATGGCATCTGATAATTTAAGCCCACTCTTTCAGGTCATGTGTTACCTGCAACCATGTAAATAATATTACTTGATGTGATGGGTAGTATTGGCCAATACTGAACCATTTAGAAGGTATATAGAGGACAGATTCTTTAGGAAGAATCCTTACTGCCTGCCTGTTTGGAGTTGCCCATACCTCCCAACCTTGAGGCTGCTATTATGTTACCTATGAAGTCATATAATTAATAACAAATTGTATGTTCTTTGTATTGTTTTGATATAAAAAAATCACTTTTAAGGAAGTCAAATACACGTTTCTGTTTGGGTTTTAGTGTAGCCATTTTTTTAACTTTGTTCTAGTAAGTGTGTGCTTTGTATGTTTCAAATAAGAGTAGATGATTTGTCAAGGTTGTTATGCACATTTAATTCATTAATTAATTTCACTTTGATAATCTAGTAACTGGGCCGGTTGGCAGACCCTTTTCATCCATGACCTGAGCCCAGCTGACAAGCAAATACAGAGAAATAAGCAGAGAAAAGTAGATAGAGGTTCAGTCTTTTAAATATCAATGTGTTTTAGCATGCTTGCATGGCTTACCTTTTTCAGCACTGTATGTGCTGCAGGAAGTGCCAGTTAGGATTTCCTTCTAACAGCGAATATTTTTTTTAAATCCACAAAGAAAAAAAGAATGAAAAATCCATTCAAAGTTTGTTTTTTCAGTGCTGATGCTACTGAGGAGTAAGGGCGGTCTTTAACCTTAATGACATCAACTCAGGGAAAATGTAGGAAATGTCCATAGACTTTTTAATGGATGTGTACTGCATATGCACAGACATGTGTTCATTAAAGTCTATGAAGTCATGCCTGATATGATGTCATCTGGGAAAACACTAAATTTATTTGTGCCAAAGCTTCAGAAAAAGTTTGTATGAGATTTTTTACATCCACGTGAGCTACCACCAGTTCAAGCAGATTGTGCTTGGATTTAATGTCTCATCTGATGTTTGGCACGCTCAGGGGTGCAGCACTCCCCCGTATACTGCACTGCAGTGTCAGCAGTCAATCTACTTGCTGTGGGAATAGAACACACAGCCATCTGCACCAAAGTCAAACATGCTACTTGTTGTGCCCCTGACATTGTACATGTTCTTCATGAGGACAGTGCCCCAGTTTTATGATTTTATAGATTTGTGAGGCCAGTATTAGTAATGCTGTTTCACTGAGATTTTACTTGCTAAGCCAAATGAACATTTATAACTCTTACTGTTTTTAATATATTTGACTCGCGTTATAAGCATGGGCATGTTATGAGTTTTTAAAGAACTATTATAATTTTGAAATATCAGAAGTGTGATTTTGCAGAGTACCTGCAGAATTATGCTTGTAACACATCTGTGTGCTTCTGTGTCATGGTTTGGTGGGTGGGGCTACAATAAGGACCCCCCCCCTTGTGGAAGTGAGGGGAACATCCTTTGTGGTAGCCATGTTCTTCCATAGCACTAGCAAAGTGTGTACAGGGATATTAGGGCAAAAAGTACAAAAACATGAACTACCCTAATGTCTGTGTTAGTAATGCCCCCTCTGAGCTGACATTTGTTCTGTTGATGGGGAACAAATGGGCCATTTGGCAGGGAAGGGGCAGATGATCGGTACATAATGAGGATAGAGTGTGCCAAAACAAAAAAGATCTGAATAGAGACTACTGCCCAAGAACATTGTCACAAAATGAATTCATTTAATACACTGTGAAAAACTTGGCTGTCTCTCATTTTGCTGTTGATCAATGACCGTATCAAAAGTAGCCGCATACTTTATGATGTAAATTCTCTTAACATTATACTCCTTACAGATGGCCGTTTTCTCCTGACATGTGAGACAGTGCACCTCCCATAGTTCCCGATACCAAGGAGTGCTCAGTCCAAGATTTTTAAACACTTACCCACCTGTGCCCGCTTTTCTTTTATTGCTGTGTGGGGATAACCTTGCTACAAGATGAACTGTACTGTAAGAACTAAACGATTATGTTTGGAACTCCACTCTCAGTAAATCCAAAAGCCATGAATTAGGGCTTTCTTCCATAGTGGGTTGAGGTATTAGTTGCAGGTAAGAGACACCATGGTTACTGTTGCAAACTCCACATCTCTCACAGTCATTATCAGATAGGACTTATGCTACTAAAGTGAAACACTCCATAATGTGATCATTTTTTTATTTTTTCAGACTTGATAACTAGCACAACAAACTCCACTCACAGTAATTTACAGAGCAAGGAAATATGTGAATATAGATATGAGTATAGATAGGGACATTTTAAATACCTTTGAGGATTGAATGTGATGAAAGTGAACGAAATAACGAAATAATAATAAGCACAGTAATCACGTTTTTGAAATGGTTGCTCATAGACACTTATTGTTAAGCCATACCTGTAGTCATTTAACAATCATCATATGTCTTTGCTTTCAGGACTCAGTCAGGAACCTGCCTCCCTATTCCCACTTGCCATAACAATAGCCACAGTCTACCCAGTCACTGTTAATGCCTCCAGTTAGTCTTCAGTTAACACTTCTAAGGTTTAGTTTTAAAGAAAGTTGGAAAAATAAGTACAGTAATGATTTTTAGCATGCTGCTTATATATATATATATATATATATATATATATATATATATATATATATATATATATATATATATACTGTGGTGGTGGTGCTGCGATAGCGTTGTCGCCTCACAGTAAGACGTTGTCCTGTTCAATTCTCAGCTAGAGCATCTTCTGTGTGGAGACATGCGTGACTGGGCGTTCCTTCGTTGAAGGTTGTGCATCAGGGCTGGCAGCTCGGCACGTAAAAATCTACTGTCAATCATTAGCAGACCGGAGTTCCGCTGTGGCAACCCCTAACCGGGAAAAAGCCGAAAGAAACAACAACATATATATATATATATATATATATATATATATGTTCACTGCACCCTTGACAGGCCGTATCAGTAATCAACATGCCATATGTTTTAATACATTCAATGTGCTTCCATACTCCCAACCTCCACGAAAATAAATACTCATCTGTGTACTTCAGATGCTGTATATTAACCTTTAGTGAACATATCTGAGGTTTTATTGTGTGTGTGTGTGTGTGTGTGTGTGTGTGTGGGGGGGGGGGTAATAAGAAAGTTAATGTTTTAGACCTGGTATCTCATAGACACATGTAGTGACTGGTGGAGGTGCTGCGGTAGCATTGTCGCCTCACAGTAAGACGTTGTCCTGTTCGATTCTCAGCTAGAGCGTCTTCTGTGTGGAGACATGTGTGAATGGGCGTACCATCGTTGAAGGTTGTGCGTTAGAGCTGGCAACTCGGCATGTAAAAATCTGCTGCCAATCATTAGCGGACCGGAGTTCCGCTGTGGCGACCCCTAACCGGGAAAAGCCAAAAGACACAACAACAACATCTTATAGACACATGTACAGTCCATATTAGTGATTATTCAACAGTCAACATCCCTACACTTACACAAACACACACAGCCTGTGTCCATGCCCTCAACCACCCTAGAAAAAGAAACACAACTGTACATTTCAGATGAATCGTATTAAGCCTTTGATGGACAATTCTGAAGTTTGATTTTAAAGAAATCAGTGTTTTTCATCTTGTTGTTAGCTATACTCTTCCCTTGACAGGCCGTATTAGTCATCATTCAGCAGTCAACCTGCCTTTTACTTTCTTAAACACAACATGCCCCCCCCCCCCCCCAAATAAAAAACAAAGAAATAACTGCTGTGTTTTCAACTTGTTGCTCACAGATATACTGCTGCCATGTAAAGCCATGTTAATAATCATACTGCATTTCCTGTCCTTTCACACACATGGCCTTCCTTCCCTTGCCATCCCCTGAGAAAATGGCTACAGTCATAAAGAAATAAGCTTACCTGTGTACAGATGTTAATTTTTTTCTAGTACCTGCCAACACAGAGTGGAGAAATGAAAAACAAGAAAAAAAGGACCCACTTAGTTATCCTTTTCATTAAAAAAAAGAGTGAGCCACTAAAAGTCATCCTTTCCAAACACTTGAAATGTTTATTGCTGAGACAGAATCAGGAAATGAGGAAACACAGTTAACTTTAATAAACCAACAAAGGAACCACTGAATTCTGCAGTTCTCTCCATTCACAAAAAAAGAAAGAAGTTTGCTATCCGATATAGAAACAGGAGCAGATACATGGTTTTCAGATGTTTGCCTCACTGAAAATGAGCAGTCACGTCTCAGAAGTGCATAAGTAACAGCATCTGGCATTGATACCCTTTGCTGTGGCTCCAGGAGGTAGTTTTTGTCAATGGCTTTAAAACCAAACTATTGAAAAAGCAGAAATTGAAGCAATCCACCCAGTCTTCCCATAATGCATTCAGAACACTTTTCAGAAGACGATAATTTTAATGACAACTTCAAGCATGTATTCACTGGCCAGACTGAATCCTCTGGTGGACCACTGGAGGGACAAGTGAGCCCTAATTTGTATACAGACTAAGGTGCAACCCAGTTGACGTTGGCAAAGAGTAGATTTAGTTAAATGGGTACATTTAATTAGTTCCCCTCTGTTGTCAAGAACATAGATATGTAACTTTTTTGCTTTTATATGTGGTTACTATTTGCAGTGTTTGGGAATGTGTTTTTTCTTCAGTTGGTCATCTTCTTCTGCTGTTAGGAGTTTGCTGCCTTACAGTTATGCTGAGAGCTGTTTTCTTTTTTGTTTTGACTTCGGCTCTTTTTCTTCATCATGCTTTGTACTTCGAATAACTATGACTGTGGCAAAAAGTCACTCCCAATGACAATCTTAGTAAATGTGTTTATTGTTGAAGTCCACAGCATTACTTGAATTATGTGATATTTCTGAAAATTTTAATGCAGTGACTATTAAGAAGCTGAAGAAAAGAGATCCATATCTTCTTCTTCTTCTTTATTTATTGGAATGCCAAGTTAGGGAAAAGTCTCAATATTTTCTTGTTGGTTCTTTTGTGTCTTTACACAGACAGAGGGGGTCTCCATCCTGTCATCAGCGTATTTATTCTCCTGCTATTCTAGCCATTGATTATGCCAGCTTTGCTAAGACCATTGTGGAGCCTTAGTAGTAAAGACAAACAGTTTCTATTTCTCTGTCTCATGTCTTCAGCTGTTCAGGAGGCATGACTGTGGATTAGATGTGATTTTATTCTTTGTCCTAACAATACGACGAGTACTCCAAGAGACAGAATGTCACCTTGTAAGCTCATTTTTCACAGTGGCAGCCCCTATGGCATTGGGTGGGCCAATGCTGGTACTCTCTGTTTCATGTCCTCTTCCTCTGATGATTCGTTTTTGCTCCATGCTGATTTTAATGGTGTGTGCCATTGCCTCTTCTGACATGGATCTGTCTTTCAAAGCATTGAGTCTATTATGGTCTGCACTATTGCCTCCCATGGTGGTTCCTCTGGAGTTGCTTCAGCCCCCCTTTGGTCCAGTGTCTGCCTACCTGTTGTAGGGTAGACCAGTGTAGGCATGTTACCAGTCACTTTACAGATTCCACTAACTTTAGGGGGACAGTGTTGATAGCACCTTTGTAGGGTACCCCAGTGTTTTTCAGAGGTTCAGCAGAGGGTTTCCATTCTGCTCCATTAGAGACTCCTCCAGAGTCTTCGTCACTTGGGCAGAAGGCACAGAGACCTCCATCTTCAGGTCACTGGATTTCCAAAAAACTGCTTTTTTTACGTTTTCTCCAGAGTACCGTAACTGTAGTAAAATTTTGCAGATGATGATGGGAGTGGGAGGTTGGCATAATGGTTAAGGTGCTTTCCTTAGAAACACAAGATGGAGGGTTTGATTCTGACATGGGGTAATTGGCTAGGCTTAAAATGGCCCATAAGGGCAATTAGCCTAGTGCTAACCTATGAACTTGTGAAGGAGAATCTTCCAGGCACATTATCTCTACAGAAGAGAATTCAGGCTACTTGTCGATCTAATCAAGCATCCTTCTGAGTGCTTTCTCCTTTTGTCAGTGTTATTGTTGGTGCAGTAACTGCAGCTTGGGATAATCCAGGCATTGCGGCTCCCAATTCCCAAGAAATTCAGACAAGGCCTTTAGAATGTCTACCAGACTGTGCTGTCATGGCAAAATCCCCTAAACCAAGGGCTAACCCTGAGGAAAACCCTCACTCCTCAGTTCTTAGTCCTACAGCCCCTGATGATGAATTCAGAGGTGTGCACATGGTGGGGAAATGGATCTTTACAACCTCCCTTTTGTGTCTCATGGAGTTGAGTTATCTTATAAAGATGCTTTGTTTTCAACAGAGCATTTCAGATAAAATACTGTGTACAGATCAACAGATGATGTGGCATTACAGGCAAACTCTGAGCAAGGGCTTCAGCAATGGCTAGGGGAATGGAATGCAAAATTGGGGGCACATGGGATGAAACTAAGCACAGATAAGATGGTGGTAATGGAAGCAAATTGGGAAAATCAAAAGAAGCTTAGAATTGAGATAGAAGGGAAGATAGTAGAACAGGTTAATATATCTGGGAGAGGTGGTTGATGAGAAGGGAAGTCTGAATGAATAGGTCAGGGCTAGAATCAGAGGGGCTGCAGCCAACTGACATAGACTCTCAGGTGTGGTGATTGACAGAAAAATGTTAAGCTGAAAAGTAAGGTGTTGACAGTGGTGAGATCAATATTACTATATGGTACAGAAACCTGGGCAGGAAAGGCAGAGCAGATGAGAGCTAGAAGTGATGGAAATTAAGTGCCAGAGAAGGGTGATAGGATGTACAGTGTGGGACAGATGAAGAAATGAGGACATAAGAGAGGAAGCCAAAGTAGCTCCATTTGCATAAAAGATCAAAGAGAATAGATTAAGGTGGTTTAGACACATGTGCAGAAAAGCAGAAGACAATCTGGTGAAGAAGATTTGGACAGACAGGAAGAAGGTAAGAAGAAGAGAGAAAGAGGTGGATGGATTGTGTGAGAGAAGATCTGCGATATTCAGGCATGGGTGTTAAAGAAGGCAGGAGTGTGTCATTGAATCGAGGGAGATGGCGAATGTTAACACAATACCCCAATCCCATGTAGGAAATGGGAAAAAGAGGGTTGATGATAATGATGACTGGCAACATGCTCAGGATACAACGGAAAAGGGAAAATCCTTTTCAGCCATAAGCTTTGTCTTTCATTATTTAAGTCTTTCTTTTCCAGGATTGAAAGGAGCTGGAGACAGCTGTATGTTTCATGTTTTGTGAAAAGCACAGCAAAATGGATAAAACACTGCGGTTAACTGAATTCGATATATAATATAACAACCAAAAAAAAAAGAGAAAACGAATTTCAGATACATTCACTTTCTTAATAAAAACCAAGTAAAATATACACAATGCAAAACTTTTGGGTTTCTCCTTCTTCAGTGCATAAAACATCTACTTCTCTGTATACAAATTTTATATCAAAGACATGACACAGCCGACCAATCACTACTACTGTTAAATTATACAATTATCTAATTTAGTGCAACATCATTTGTTTTTTTCTGCAGAACAGGTTTTACACTCTGTCATTCACTTACTGAATTTTTAAATATGACAACTGATTTAACATATAATAAAATGGAAATTCTATGTCATGTTATTCAGATTATAACTAATAATACATTTATATTCAATGGGAAACCTTATTTGCAGACATCTGGTGTTGCCATGGGGATACCCATGGCTAACACATATGCTAATTTAGTTTTATACCAATGGGAAAGAAAGTGTGTGTGTGTGTGTGTGTGTGTGTGTGTGTGTGTGTGTGTGTGTGTGTGTGTGTGTGTGTGTGTGTAATGATTGGCAGTAGATTTTGTACGTGCCGAGTTTGCCAGCCCTGACGCACAATCTTCAGTGAAAGTACACCCATTCATGCATGCCTCCACAGAGAAGATGCACTAGCTGAGAATCGAATGGCACAATGTCTTGCTGTGAGGCGACAACTCTACCGCAGCACCACCACCGCAGTGTGAGTATATATATATATATATATATATATATATATATATATATATATATAAAAAATATATATACACACACACACACACACACACACACATATATATATATATATATATATATATATACACACACACACACACACACACACACACACATATATATATATATATATATAGCAGTCCTGGCATGTTTGTATAGCTATTTGCCATAGGTCTGCACACTGCAGCAGTCTAGGGTACATGCATGAACTTTAATTTAATCATAACCTATAGCGCTAACTGACATTTTGCTACATACAGAAATTAAATGGTTATTTTAAATTATTTACTATTGGCTCTTAGGAAATGGGTTAACTTCCTGACTTGAAACAGCCCTGCTGAAGAAGAGCAGATATAACGTGTAGAATAACGCTGTCCAGTCATTAGATTGCTTAATTTGCCCAAGTATACCTGTTAATAAAACATGAAAATAAGCCAGTTGTAGCCACAAAATGGGAGAAGAAACAGATACACATTTAGACATTCAATTGCTAAACTAAACTTACAGGTTAAATGATTTTTAAATTAATATTGAAAGTTCATATGCAAGTCCTGTCAAGTCCAAATAGCCGAAACTGATGTATGCATTAAATGCCAGTTTCGGATGCTTTGTAATGACCTCTCCTTCTTGTCTCAGCCATGCTGTATATCAGCTGTGCAGCTGGCTGTTAAAATTCATTTTAAAAGAGAATGGCATCACGGATGAGCTTCCAGGGTCATGTGAGCTTTCCTGGGTTGAAATGAGGCACGGTTTGGTATGTGACATTAATCGATGGCTGATACTCTAGGAAGATACTAACAACATCTAGGGACACAGTTTCAGTGCTAGTCTGTGGTTACAAAGCCACTAACACAAACCAAAAACTCACGAGTGTTTCACAATGTAGTTTTAAAACACCTTTTTCTCTTGTGTAACTTGTGATTCCTACAAGCTTTCTGTACGAGTTTAATTGTTCTGATTACTGGTATCTGCCTCCAGCATCTCAGTGGCATGCCCTGATATACTTTGTCTTTCTGGGAACTCTTTGATATACGAATGAATGCCCAACTGTGAATCTATCTTGTTTGAAAAATAGTACTGCTTTTAACATTCGTTTCACTGATTTGAAGTGTTTATATGCTTTTGGGATGCCCTCACTCTATTGAACACACACTTTGGACCACCAGCAACACAGAAAGGAAACCTGCGCCAATCTGTGACATTAAGATGAGACAGCTTGCAGTGGGTGACAAGGAAACAGGCAGTCTGCATGACAGGAAATTACAGTAAAGTGTGACTGATTAAAACTTTTTTCACTTCTGAAAGCTTAATTTTCATGAGAAACTTGCAGAAAGCAAAGTAGGAACATATACTGAAATGAATGCAGTGTTAAGGATTTTATTCATAAAGTATTTAAATATTCCAGTTCCACATCATCTTTAATCAGATCTGTTCACAGAAGTATAGTGAGTGCGATGTACAGCTTCCGGGAAGCTGAACTGACTGCTGTCATAATAGTGGAAACATGTTCTAAAGTGGATTTAACAACCAAAATACCTTATTCTGAAAATGTATTCTGATGTAGAGGGCTGCCTTTTTTGTGTAATGAGCCTGTTTCATTATTATAATATACATTTTCGATCGATTGCTCAGTCTACATAAAATTTTAAAGGATGCAGGTTGCTCTGTATTTTGTTCTCAGCTGCAGGCTACAGTATGGGTTTAAATTTAACTTACATTTGTGATTAAGGAAGACAGATGCATCCCAGTTAGTAAACATGGTGTTAGCAAGAAAACTTACCAGGCATAGTCTATCAGTGTACATAACTTATGTGTGGAATAGAAGTGACAGCTTCAAAAAGCCAAGTCTGAGCATAATGTCTGCAAAAATCTTAACTTTCTGTCGTGAGCTTTTTCCTTATAATCTGCATATCACTGTCATGGCTCATGAATTGCTGACAGATTTGTTAACTTGTCATCTTTGATCAACAAGGATGCATTTATTTCCCGATTGGCCACTGCTTTCTGTGCCCACTGACTTCCAACCCTTCCCAGTCATGCTACCCAAGTTTGTCACTTTGTCTTTTTATATTGGTGTATATGTTCTTTTTTTATAGTAACCTTCTCTGTCATTTGTGCCCCATGGACTCTGTCTTCTACTCATGCACCCTGTGTCTTCTTGAATTTCCACTCTCTGACACTGTAGTATTTGATTTTAAGTAAGTTGTGATTTGTGTATCTTCTCCCTCTTCCATCTTGTCTGTACTCTATATATCCAGGTGTTTTCTCATGTAGCTTTTCTACACCAACTCTGTACATCCCAGTTCTTTCATATGTGGTCTATGGTTAAGATTGTTTGTGTATGAGGGTCTGGAATGTATGCCTGTCTACTACAGTTTAATCAGATTTTACCATAAAACTGATTTTAGTCTGTATATCTGTTGCATATGTCGTCATATAATGTAATTAACCTAAGACATGCCAAGCATGCCTTTACCTTCTGTATTGTGTCCATATGTGACAGTGCCAATCATCTTCTATATTAGACTTCTAATAAAACATGTCCCTGCTGTCCTTAGCTGCTCTTTTGTCTACTAATTCCCCAATTTGTGCAATCTTCTGTTCAATACCATGTATAGTGTTTTAAACTAATTGTAATAATTATACTATTCTGATGTCCTTGTGTTTGCTATGACTTTAGTGTTGAGTTATGAACGCATGATTAATACGGTCAATGGTGAGTGATGCAGATGAGATGTAATTAACATACAAATGATGACACTTGTTAGACTCCAAGTTTGTTTGTCTTTTCGGCTTTTCTCGGTTAGGGATCGCCGCAGCGGAACTCCGGTCCGCTAATGATTGGCAGTCGATTTTTATGGTGCCGAGTTGCCAGCCCAGTGCCCAACCTTCAGTGAAGGCACGCCCATTCACGCATGTCTTTTGGAGGCCACTCGACCACGGGGAGGACATGCAGACTCCACACAGAAGGCATCCAGCCGAGAATCGAACAGGAGAACCTCTTGCTGTGAGACAACAATGCTACCGCTGTACCACCACGGCTTTCATACTCGTTAGACTCCAAGTATTGAATGTTAATTGACCTCTTTAGATGACATGTTTATCCGTTGTTCTACCAATGTGGTATGACATCATCAAGTCCACTTTTTATTATTTTTGCATGGGGTTAGGTGGCTTGTCAACTGTCACCACTTCTCTTGATTCACACTCTCTCTCCCGCCCCCTCCCTCCTTCTCTCTCTCCCTCCCTCCCTCCCTCCCTCCCTCCTTCTCTCTCTCCCTCCCTCCCTTTCTCTCCCTCTCTCTCACCAACTTTTTTTGATGGTCATGTCTTGTTCTCAGGTCTTTTTTCACACAGTCCATTCATCTCTTAGCTGGATTTCCTCATCTCCTCTTGGCTTCATCTTCTCTGTTCCAAACCTGCTTTACCAGATCGTTTTTCTCTTGCACATGTGACCTAAACACTGTAATATATTTTTCTTGATGACCTTCTCTGTAGTTAAGGCTACTTTGGCTTATTCTCTGATGCCATCATTTATTTTTCTGATCCACAGTCTGCATCCCCTTTATCAAGGCACTTCATCTCTGTCACCTCAAACTTCCTCTGCCTTTACTACTCACATTTCTGTGCCATATAGGACTGGGGACTGGTCACATCACTGAGTTGTATATCTTTCTTTTCATAATCTTTGTCATTCTTGTGTCACAATGTACCCCATCACTTACTGCCATTTGGCTACATTGTCTCTGACTCTTGCTTTGAGTATCTCATACAAACTGCCGTTCTCCACAGCCATACATCTCAGATACTTGACGCTGTTAACCTCTTCCACTTTTTTCTCTTCTGTCTGTCATAGTTTAATGTTTCTTCTGATTTCCCCTTATTTGCTATAATGACCACTGTTTTCTCTGTAGTCTGTTTCAGTCCTTGCACCTTCAGCTTTGCTTTCCAGTTCTGTGTCATTTGCTGAACATTTCTTTTCAGAGTCTGTTTATAGTGATGCATCGCCTGCATACAGCAACTTTATGGAACTGTTCACTACAGCTTGTTTGCTAATGTAGTCCATCACCAATATGAGCAGGAGAAAGCTCACAGCTGAGCCATGCGACACACATACTCACACTAGGAAGTCCTTGAGTCTGAACACTGTTTGTTTTTTCAGCGTGTCACTATACATAACCTGCACTAATTCTACCAGTGTTTCCAGTACTTTGAACCGTTTGCAGAACTGGCCATATCAGCTTTCGTAGGACCTTGTCATGTGCCTAGCTGGACTTTTTCCTCATCTCCAGCTTCTTCTCCACTGTCTTTCTCACAGCAAAAATGGGCCAGTTGTACTGCATCCTGATCTGAATCTGAACTGTTCTCCCCCATCTTGTTTTCTAGTACTCTATGTATTCCTTTGAAAGGTCACTCTCGCCAGCATTTTATGCATTGTTAATAGGAGTTTGATACCTCTGTACTGACTCCTTATTCTGCAGTAGTCTGAAGTACACCTCTTTCTCCATACCATAATGAGTACCCCCAGGATGCAGTTCTCCCTTAATGCACTCAATGTCTTGATCGTGTCTTCTGTGGCTTTATCTGAGTCACCCACTTTCCCCACCTTCATCATCCTTAGTGCCCTTCATACTTCTAGGGTGGGTTCTCCTTCGGTCATTGTAGGCTATGCTTGCAGAAGTACAATTTCTATAGGGCTTTCTTCATTCAGAATATTCTTGAAGTATTCTTTTCATCTGCTGGTGAGCAGATTATTGCTGGCATTTGTTATGAATGGCATATGCCATTTTTCTACTCTATCATTCTGTCATTGCCTTGTAACCTTATGAGTCACTTTCCAGAAGTTGGTAGAGTTTCTTTGTGACTGCTCTCTCTCTTAGCCTGTTAGCCAGGCCAGCTAATATTCCCCCTTAGCTTGATCTGTTCTTTCTCCCACTTCTTCTTGCACTTATTTCTTTTTTGTAACTTCCCGGACTTCTGCATTCCACTGTCAGTTTTACATAGGTGCCTTATTTCCATACCTGCCTTGGCAATAAGAGTACAAAGGAGTAAGTACATGCCTTCTATCATGATGCAAACCTCTGGTTACCTATTACTAGGAAATGTCTGTTTCAGAAATGTCAAGATCCATTATCATTTGAGTCAAACAGATAATTTTTGTTCTGATGGAAACAGACCTGCTGTGGTGACCTCTAATGGGATCAGCCGAAAGAAAAAGAAGTAAATGGCAGCTCAGTAGACGTATGTCATGTACAGTCACGCTATGCTGTAGACTCTGCGCATTATGGAATGTGTACACTCTTAAAATGGCTGTGCTATACAATAGTCTTGACATGGCAATGGCTATAGTACATATTCGTAATATATGCAAACTCTGCAGCAGATTTATTTTTCTTATTCTAGCCCCTCCCCACAAACGGAGGGAAACCTCTCTTTTCAAAATTATGAAATATAGAGGCGCACAACAGATGTACCATACGTTTGCACTCTGGGCTTATCCCGTCAGTGCATATTGTTAATGTTTATGAATGTGAGTAATGCAAAACTGCTTTTGAGCAAAACCTCAGCAACAAGATGCATTTAAAGAAACTGTATAGTTACTTATCTGACCATTACACAGTCACAGGTTTGGTATCAAGTTGGTGCTCTGACCTCATGCCTACTGTAGGTCACACGTGTAACACAGGAATTGAAACCTGGAATGAAACTGGAAACTGTGGAATGAATACTTTGAGACAAGCTATTACAACCAGCATTATTACTTTTACACCTCCTAGGTAAAATAGTGTAAACTGCATCAGGAGCAATGACACTCTGTTGTTCTGGTTAGACAGCAAACTGTCTTTGTACATGGTTTCAAATTTTCCACCCTTATCTAGAATATTCAGTTAAGTTAGCATAATTGAAGATACAGCAGCAATCTGATTTGAAATAGGCCTGATTAATCTGGTTTCACTCATCACATTTTTTTTGGAACCCTGCTTTTGGATTGGGGCTTATCAGAAACTGTTTGGGTATGCCTCAGGTTTTCTCTGACTGTGAACACCATATTTGGTTTGCACGATGTTGAACCTGTGTTCATTAGTTTCTACACTGCAGTACCTGTTTTTCCCCACCTTATCTCCCCCATTAATATTAGCCAAATAGATTGGCCTGGTTGAATGATATGCAGTGGCTGGTGGTATAACATTTGAGTTTTTAATATGAAATTTCATCTCACTGTTCATTTTGTTTAACTGAATTGTATGAAATAATTTTAGACTCAAGTTTTGACTATATACATTGGCCTGTCGGTTCTTATTTATGTTTCAAGCATTAGCTGTGATGGGCTTATTCCCACAGCATTATGTGGAGTAGCTCAATATGACATGACAGCTCTGTAAAGAAGTGGTTGCCTCTGTATCGTGTTAGCTGTTTGTACTGCTTTTTCATCTTTACCATTTGATTGAGGATAGGAAGAATTAGAAGTAGTTTGAGTAAAACCATGGTCTTTGTAAACTGTTTGTGCCACTGTCTGTAGCCAATTCAATAGGTAGCCCACATCTCGAAAACATTGTTTTGAACTTTGCTATGATTTGCTTGCTACTCATCTTTGATATAGAGCTTGTACCCTGCAAAAAATGACTTGCTCTGAAGTTTGCCTCATATTTTTGGTCTGTTCCTCATAAAATCTGCGGTTTTCTGGATTTTTTTTTAGCAAATCAGTGAGGATTGAATTCACTAACTAATGTCAGGCATTTGAGTTCCATTCTTCATATCCTCCAGAAAATGCATGGTAACACAAGACTTTTTATTGTAGACGCTAAGTTTCTGATAGCAATATTTAAAATGTGTCCCTATTTTATGGGCTTTGTCCCCCATTATTTTTGGCTTTGTCAAGATTATTTGTGCTAAGAGGTTGAGAGGTATGGCTGGCCATGATATTTTGTGCAGTGTTTTAGGCCTAATATATTATAAGTGTCTGTCTGTATGTGGGCATGAAGAACTATGTCAGAATTCAGACAAACAAATATTTTTTTGTGCATAGGTTTTGCAGACTAAAGATTCTTTCAGCCTACAAACTGTTACTTTGCTACTGTTTTGTGAGGAGTTGTGAGCGAATGTGCATACAGACTGAAAACTTCCCTTTTGGTAACCAGTGTTTTATTTAAGTCATTTCTTTGCAAAACGCTGTGTTTACTGGACTTGTAGCAGTGTATCCTTTTGTGTAGAGTAACTGATATATTACAGCTCTTTTCTGTTGAAGGCCAGCTTCTCTTTAGAGCCATTGCAGCCATTTTAAAGTACAGTTAGACTTTCCATTTATTTCCAGAATACAATGATACATAGGATGGCAGTGTAAAACTAGTGTAAGTATTGCTGTATGAAAATAATCAGGGTGGTTGACTATAGATGGCAATAGGTAGGTGGGGTCTTCTGTGTTTAAGGGTACTGAATAAAGAACAGCGGTAAAGACAGCAAAGGAAGATTGCATTTTTGGGTAATGATTTAATGGAATTTCCAGGTTTAATGTACAGGATTTTTTTCAGCAAAAGTATGTCATTTGAGGTATTTTCTTTGTTCTAGTTATTTGGAAATGAGTGACTCAATGATGCAGATGAAACTGTTCTCTCAAATTACTTCAACAATGTACAGATCACTTCTTTCTCTGGAGAGGAATTCTGTCATTAGCATGTTGTCACATGTCCAATTTATTGTCATGCATTCTGTTCCAACGAACTGCTCCTTTTTAATTATCTGTGGTTGAAGTTGTAGAAATATGTTTGCTTTTGTTGTTAATTTAAATACATTGGTTAACAATAGACTGCAGTACCACATTTGGCAGCATTCAAGCATTTTGTCATGATGGAACCCGTTTCCTCAAGTTGCTCAATTGAGAGAGCTGATGTGTTTTCTTTAAAGCAGCTGATTCAGTAACACTGAACAAGTCTCTCAGAGCATATTTTCTTTGGTGTTCCAAAAATATATTCTTTTCTACAATGAATTCTTATTTTGAATTATTTTTGATTTGCCTGCATCCTACTGTTGTGTTTATCACTCTGCTGCCTGGTCAAGAGTATTTTTAACCGAGTAATTCATAGATGTTATATGACCATTGTTATGGAGGCAGTAATTGTGTTAAACTGCAAGTGGAAAAGCATATGCAGGTGTCCCTTAAATTTATACACAGAACCAGACTTTTCTGATTGGGTGAAAAAAGATAATACAGGTCAAACCCTACCATCACCACTACAAAAAGTGTTTCTTTAAGCTAACTACTGATTATTGCTGTACATTTAAATGCACACACAAACATATATATATCTAATTTGGAAGCTCGAACTTTCAAAACTTTGAACTTCATATGATCGAGACATAACATCAAACTTTTGAAAGTTCGAAACTTAAATAAAAAAGAAAATAAAAAAAAAAATTAACGTTTATGCAGGGGGGCAAGCCACCCCTGCACCCCCCACACCCTCTGCTAATTAAATATACCAACTCCAAGATCACAGTGCAGTGAAGAGAATGGTAAACATCCCATTCCACACTGTATGGCGATCTCCATTTAAACCGTTCGAAGTTTCAAAAATTCAATCTTACGATGTTGACCATATGAAGTTCGAAGTTTTGAAACTTTGAGTTTCCAAAGTAGACCCACATATATGTATAGATATATATAGATAGATTGATACAGGGGTGCAGTCACTAGGTGAAGATCAGGGACCAGGGGTTGTGTTCTCCAAAGGAAAAATAGAACCACATAAACATAAAGGAGACAAATGCTCTTTTTAACACTTCAGTCCCTGTTTTTGTGGAGTTTTAGTCTTCATTGCTACGCAGACAAAGGCATTATTCATAGTCAGTGTTGCAATACTGATTCTTGGGTATTGGCCTGCCTGACTTTCCATTATCTTTGCATCATCCTTGTCTGATAGATATCTGAGGATCAGTATTCAGATCTCAGAGTATAGGAGGGGTATTCTGTGCCATCTTCAGTTCTTTTTAGCTTTGCAGTATGGTTAACTATGTTTCATCAGATGCATAAGTCCATTGATCAGCTCATTTTCTCCAGAGTTTTGCAACCTGCTTTCAGATAAGTAACCTTTTGGATAAATTTTTCTTCAGTTTAATTTTTAAAAACGTTAATAACTGAAGTGCAGAAAACGAATCCTGCTTAGACTTTCATTCCTGTTTTGTTTTGGGCATCAAAATGAGTTTTCAGTTGTCAGAATTCTGCTAGGTTTTGAGTTCAGACCCTCAAGTATAAGACTGAAGTCCTCGGATCGAGTTATTTGTTTTGCTTCTCTACTACTTTGCTCATGAAATGCAAAGTCAAGAAGTTGAAGGAGAAGGATTAAGCAGATGACTGGAATGCTTCCATGTTCAAGTCAGCCAGCAACTTGGATGAGTTGCTTATGCAGCCCCCAGTCTCACAACTACTAAGTCTGGGCCATCGGGCATGACTTTTTGGGAAGCTGCCATGGCATCATGCCATTCAGTTATGACTACTCTTAATGCTATCATTGGTTGGATCCAAAGCCACTCCACAGACTTTGGCTACCAGGGAGATCTTTGGCTGTTGTGTATACACAATATATGTATCATATATATATATATATATATATATATGTGTGTGTGTGTGTGTGTGTGTGTGTGTGTGTGTATATATATATATATATATATATATATATATATATATGCATGTCTCTACGCATGCACGTAGTAAGGCATGTGGGTATGTAAGTGCATGGTACATATACTACCTCAAGTAGTGTTGTGAGGCACATGACTGAAGGGCAAGTGCCATATGGTCCCCAGCCAAGCAGTAATATTTGTATTATGCATACCCACAAATTCCTTTTTGCACTTACCAAATGGACATATGCATTTTTTACAGTTTTACTTTTATATTTAGTAGTTTATGTATGATGTTTGTATGTTTTATAGTGCATTTTGATGTAAAATAGTTCCTGTGCCTATGTTAACTCATTGATATCTGTGCAAGATCATAACTTTGTAACTGTGAATGTTGATCAGAAATTTTCATGGCAGTCATGTAGAGGACACATCTGTCAAACTATTATCTGCTATTGCGCAGTCCAGTTTGTAAACAGCTAACAGTACAAATACCTCAGCTGAATTCTGGCAGGTGAAAGAGTCCAAGTGAGGAGACTAATATATCAGTAGCTCAGTGCTTTATAAACATGTATAATGCTTTCTAGGTAACACAGCCAGAAAAATATCCACAAGAATATTCAGTGTGGTGGTCACTCCAAGACCTAAAAGACCCATGTGTGCAAGCAGTGGGACTCCCCCCATACTTTTTAAGTTAATTTAGCTGGTGATATGCTTGTTGTACAAGTGTTTGCAAGTGTAATGTTCCCCCTTCCTCCATCATTTTTCCTTAAGTTGGTTTTGCCTATGGTATGCGTATTACCTTTCAGTGGGTTTCTATGGTAATTTCTGTGTGACTTATTTCTGTTTTAATATGCATTTTGTGTTCGTGCAATGTTTTACTTTTGCACATTTTATCTTCAGATTTACCACTTAGAGCAAATAATGCCTGGTGCACTCTTTCTACTGTATTTGTTTGTAATTTGACTCCTAGCGTAGGGTGACTGCTTTTTGTTACTACAGTGTCTATTTTTGTTGATTCTTATTCACTTCCTATCACTTTCTAAAGTGCTTCATTTTGCATTTCTGAAGTTTTTCAACTTTCTTTACGAAATAGTTTTTAATGTGGTGGATGTCTTTTACAGTTCCTAATCAGGAAATGCACTTAAATGTGAATTTTAGTGCTTTTATTGCTGTAAAGTGTGTTCCAGTCCTGATTCTTGTTTTGTTTTACCACTTTTTATTATTATTTTATGCTTAGTAATGTGTTTGAGTTGGGGATGTGTATTTCATTTGGGATGCGTACTTCTGGCATTTTGGTATATCCATGGTGGTGCAGTGGTAGTGTTATTGCCTCACAGCAAGAGGTTCTCCCGTTCGATTCTCGGCTGGAGTGGGGGGAGTGCCTTCTGTGTGGAGTCTGCATGTCCTCCCTCTGGTTGGGTGGGCGTTCGAAAGACATGCGTAATGGGCGTGCCTTCGTTGAAGGTTGAACGTTGAGCTGGCATCTCGGCGTTTGTGAAAAATCGACTGCCAATCATTAGCGGACTGGAGTTCCGCTGTGGCGACCCCTAACTGGGAAAAGCCGAAAGACACAACAACTTCTGGTATTTTGGTGTTGCTTTTATCAGTTTACTGTTTTGTTTTAGTTTTCTGTGTTTGACTGTTTTCACTAGTAAATGACTTTTTAATATAGTGACAGATTGACGGATTTTGAATTATGTGAGGTAGTAGGGATTTGAGTGAATGTGAGGTCCAGATGGACTGCAATAGCTTTTTACTTTGCATGGAACAGATTGGACGCATATGTAGCTGAAATGTGTAGATGTGTTTAAAAATGTGTGCTAAACCAAAACTTTCAGCATGGAGGTTTTGTGTGTGCATGTCTGTGTGTTTGTGACCCTGCAAGTTGTTGGTTTGGGTTAAGGTAAACGCTGGGTTAGTACATAGATTTGGTGTAGTCTGTGTGTTTGCTGGGGTTTGTAATGGATTGGGAATGTGTGTCTGTTTGTGTTTCCTGTTTAGGGTTAGAGTAAGGGCTAAGTATGGGATGTATTTAGTGTGATTTGTGGTGTGTGTCTGAGGGTGTTGTTTAGTAGCAGTGTTATAGAAAGGGATTTTCTAAGGTAAGGTGTAGGGTTGGGGTTAAGAGCTGCTATAGGATTATGATAAGCACTCTGTACTACTTAACCCAGTTCCTGCCTGTTAGCCCAAATGTGCACCTTACCTTAGAAAAATCCTTTCCTTAACACTACTACTATTCAGAAAAATGTTCCAAATGTAGTGGTAAAGGTTTGTTTCATGTATTAGGAAATGAAAATGTTTTACTTTTGCAATGTTTTTTTGCTTCCAGTGTTTGTTTTCAGTTAAGTTGTTTTTTTTCAAAATGCAAAAAAAATGCGAGTACCTATCAACTGTGTGTGTGTGTGTGTGTGTGTATATATATATGTATTCAGTTGTGCATATGTATACATTTTACATATATAATATTACGTAGTACAGCTGGGTGGTTATAAATCAAAGTGGAAATGGGTGGTGATGAAAGATGGGGAAGATTTCAAGAAAAAGTAGCACAAAGTATTCTAAGAACTTAGCCAGCACAGGAATGGAAAAAAATAATTTTACCAATAGAGATAACTGCGAGTAGGCATTTAGAAAATAGGAGAGAGGAAGCTGGAGTTTACTGGAGGAAATTAGCAAAGGAACCAAGATACGGTGAGGTAATATCTACAGGGAAAGGTAATAGAGTGGGAGGATTTAAAGCAGAAGTTTGGACCGCAGGACAGAAACTGCCTTCCTGTCAAGAAACAGTACAGGTAAAGAGAATGGGATAGTAGGGGATAGGGGAGTGCTAAGTAACAAGCTCTTGTGGAGGTTTTTTGTTAAATCTAGAATAGAAGATGCTTTTTAAAAAATGATACTTAGCATCTCTCTCAGTTTCTTAGAACAATAAATCTGGACAAAGCCATAAATAATGGGTAGACAAGGATCCAAAAATAGGGACTTTTTTAAAATATTGTCCTTACAACTTTAGATTATCAATATAATAGCAGGTTTTGAATTGACATGAATTTTCTGAAGGCTGTAAAGTCTGAAACCTGAAATGCCTGTCATTATTTTCTGATTTCAGTCTTCATGATTTATGAATGACTTGTCAGAAAATCAAAATCTTGGGGGGAACAAACCAAAAATATATGGCAAAAATGTGGACATTCTGCGAAAATCTGGAGAGTTGAGAGGTATGTTTGTGAAGGACATATAAAATATTGCATGATCACTATAAGAATCAATGTGAGGAGGTTAGAAAAGACTGAGAAAAAAATGGAAAGGCAGTTTACAAAGAAAGACTGGGAGGAGGGCGAGCAAATTACTGTGTCTAAGGAAATGATTCTTTGCAGCTGGGATATGAGATGTGAATTGCCTACGCATTATAAAACGTGACTAAGCTTAATACAGTCAGCTGCCAAAAAATCAGTAACTAGAAAAGAGAAATCAAAATCTACACCTGACTATATATTATAAAGCAGATAAAAGAAATGGAGTTAGGGACCTTAAGAAAAGGGAAAGCAAATTTTATCGCAATAAATTGAATTTATGGCAACAGTACATGCAGAATAATGTTCAAGAAGAGGACTGATGTTTGTGTGAAGGCAAGAATTTCACACTTTACGTAGTGCTGGGATGGATTCTTTTTCTTTTTTTCATTTGAGTGTTATGAAAATTGTTAAAACATACGTATACTGCATGAAAATAACAGTGAAAATATTACTGTTTGTTTTCTTTTCTGTGTGTGTGTGTGTATATATATATATATATATATATATATCAGTGTCACTGATTAAAGTGTAATGATATGATATAATAAAGACATTTAAAAAAAAAGTTATTCTGGATGCAGCCAAACCATGTGTGCTGGAAGGAACTATGGAAAAGGGTGGAAGGGGCAATGGGGTAAAACTGGAACCTACAGAAAGAGTTAGCAGTACAAACCAGTAAGTAGTTCTTGTAGCTTCATCTCTGTTATTGGTTGCCTTTTTCTTTACTGTAGGACAAACCTCGAAGCCTTACAGAAAAAGCTAGAAGAGCTGGAACTAGATGAGCAGCAACGGAAGCGGCTGGAAGCATTCCTCACTCAAAAACAGAAAGTCGGGGAGCTCAAAGATGATGATTTTGAAAAGATTTGTGAGCTGGGTGCAGGGAATGGGGGTGTGGTATTCAAAGTATCACATAAACCTTCTGGACTTATTATGGCAAGAAAGGTAAGAATTGTTAGAACAATTTAACAGCTGAGAGATAAACAAAATGTAATTTGTATTTAATAATATTGTCCTAAATTAAAATGTTTGCATGATTAAAACATTGAATATTTTTTTTAGAGTACTATATTCTTAGGTTCCTAGATTGAGTAATAAGCTTACAAGCTAATGGTACCATCATTCGGACAAACTTCCCCTGCCCTCAAAACAATGCCAGCTCTATCACACTTTTAAGAATGAACTTGATAAATTGGTGTGAGATGCACGGTATAGTTATAAAGGCAAAGGAATTTGTTCCAAGGGTGGGGGAGTCACTGAGAGAGAAGTTGTTCATGTTTGTTACTACTGTTAATGGATATGTTAAGATTGATTGCGTTTGTACACATATTGTCCCTCCCATTGGTGTGCTTCAGTTAAAGGATCTCAAAATAGTGTCTTTTATGACTTGGGAAACTAGACATAGATCAGCCTTTTAAAATTACTATGAGCCATTTGTTTGGTCTAGGGATTGGAGAGAGGTGGCATTATACTCCTGTGACTTGATGACTTGTTGAAAAGGGGAAGTTTATAGTGGAATAATGACCTCACTTAAGCAACCAGTCTTTCTCATCACAATGGGAAACTGTTCACAAGAACTGATATTCCTTTTATTATTGTATCTAGGCCCATAATAGCAGAATCTGTCTTGAATGGTTTTCCACTAATGTCCTTCAAAGTTTGAGAGGTCCCCTGTCAGGATCTGTGTAGTAAAGAAACTTCAGGAGAAATGTTCGAGCAAGGAGGAGAAAACAAGTACTGTAGAACAAAGGCAGAACAAGCCTAAGGGAACAAGAAGACTTATTAAACACCCCCGGTTACAGACAGAAGATCTTGTGGGAATTATAAAGAAAAGGGAGTAACTGGTTGTCGTAGTGAGTACTTGGATTAATTACATTACTAAAATCCTTTTTCTGTACTGGTAGGAGAAGAGGCTATACCTCACGAAAAGCTGTTAAAGAAGAGACCCCCTTTCAAGCTAACCTTCAGGTGTGTCAGCTAAACTTTAAAAAGAAAGGCTTAGTGGGAGGATGACACTTTGAGTAGAGGAAGCATAACCAGGTATTGGCAGAAGAACATGCCACAGATATTCCTACTTCTACCTCTACATTGACATTACAGAATGACTCACTGTATAGTGTGATGAATGTAAAGGAGGAAGCAATACATCATCTGCTGGTATCCAGATGCTTTAGACATTTAATTATTTAATCAGGAAATTGGCACATAATCACTTATGGGGTCACCTAAATGTGGACAAAATCAAGAGCAGGATTTTAGCCAGATTTTATTGGGCAGGCATAATAAAATAATCTGAACATTTTTGTGCAGGATGTCCTGAGTGACAGAAAACAGACACAAACCTTGTTTTAAAAATCCTGTTATCCCTACGCCTATAGTAGAGGTGCATTTTTAGCAGATTGCCATGGCTATCGTCATACCACTGATGAAATTAATTAATGTATACCAATATGTAATGGTAATCCTAGCCTATGCCTCTAAATAATCTAAAGCAATTCTGCTGCAAAAGGTCAACACCTAAACCAAAGCAAGGGAACTAGTTCTGCTGTTGTTTAGGGTGAGGATTCCAAAAGAAATACTTACCAATCAATGGTCCTTATTTATGTCTAAAATTCTGCTGTATTTTTTACCCTGTGTTTTAAAGTAGAACAACTTAGAACATCAGTGTGTAATCGCTTTAAAGTCCATGCTGAGGAAGGCTGTTGAGATGGATGGGAAGAACTGGGACAGTTCTCATCCTGCTTCCTGTTTGCCATCGGAAAAGTACCACAGCTGTCAGTGGGGTTTAGGACCTTTGAACCTCTGTATGACAGAAACAGTGCTGGGTTGTTGAACATCACCACAGAGATGTGGAGAAAAGAAAAGACCAAATTTAAGTGTATATTGGAGCATTATACTAGCCTCCAAAACAGATTCAAAATAGTCATTGTTTGAGAGCATAAGGAAAGAACACGAGCCACGCAATATGGAATTTCTAATGCAAATGTTAGAAATAGTGTTCCAGGCTGGAAACTAAGTTTTAGTCTTCGATCGTCAGCCCCACTGCAAAAAACAAGTATTTAGCCAGGTGGCAGGGACCTTTAGAGGTAATAAAAGAATTAACTGACGCGTCTTACAAAGTCAGACATACTGGAAAGAGATGGCCCAAACAACTGTGCCATGTGAATGTGCTGAAATCTTGAAGAGAAGTAGAGATAGCTTTGGTAAGTTTAGTAGCCAAAGTCAGAAAAATGACATGGAGAGAGACTAGTAACTATACAGTAAGTGTCATAGCAGACAGTACACTGTATAAATACTTTCTGTCCGGACGACAGCTGCTGTTTGTTTGGTGAAGTTGGAGTTCTGTGCAGTAAAGCTATTTTATAACTACAACTTGTATGTCATCTGCTTAGTGTTCCTGTGTGTGTGTGTGTGTGTGTGTGTGTGTATATATATATATATATATATATATATATATATATATATATATATATATATATATATATATAAATATATGTACAGACACACACACGTATATGTATATTTCCTGCACCCGAAAGCACTTCTCTTTTATATGCTTTATTTGCATTGTTTTATTAAAGTTTAGCCGAAGTTTATTTAAGCGTTTGCATTTGTTTGTGCCTTGGACATTCCCAGCTGTGGTGACAACTCTGGAATATTTCTTAGTGTATATATGTATATGTCTGTGTGTGTGTGTGTGTGTGTGTGTGTGTGTGTGTGTGTGTATATATATATATATATATATATATATATATATATATATATATATATATAATGTGTGTGTGTGTGTGTGTGTGTGTACAGTGGCTATAAAAAGTGTACACATCCCTGTTAAAATGCCAGGTTTTTGTGATAAAAAAAAATGAGACCACAATAAATAATTTCAAAACTTTTCCCACCTTGAATGTGACTTATAACCTGTACAAGTCAATTGAAAAACAAACAAATCTGTTAGGGAAACAAATATTTAAAAAAAACGTACAATAAGCTAGTTGCATAGATGTGCGCACCCTTAAACTAATACTTTGTTGAAGCACCTTTTGATTTAATTATAGCATTCAGTCTTCTTGGGTACACACCTGCCATCAATTTTAGAGACTCTGGTTAATCCCAAATAAAGTTCAACTGTCCTAGTAGGATTTTCCTGACATTTACTCAGTTGCCTGCTACAGCAAAAGCCACGATTCACAGAGAGCTTACAAAGCATCAAAGGGATCTCATTGTTGAAAGGTATTGGTCAGGAGAAGGGTACAAAAAAATTTCCACAGCATTGGATATACCATGGAACACAGTGAAGATAGTTATCAAAATGTGGTGAAAATATGGGACAACAGTGACGTTGCAAAGAACTGGACGTCCCTCCAAAATTGATGAAGACAAGACGAAAACTGGTCAGGGAGGCTGCCAAGAGACCTACAGTAGCACTGAAGGAGCTGCAGAAATTTCTGCCAAGTACTGGTTGTGTACTACATGGACAACCGTCTCTCGTATTCTCCATATGTCTGAGCTATGGGGTAGGCTTGCAAGATGGAAGACGGGCCCAGCTAAAATTTGCAAAACAATACATCATGTCTCCCAAAACCATGTGGGAAAATGTGTTATGATTTGATGAGACCAAGGTTGAACGTTTTGGCCACAATTCCAAAAGGTACGTTTGGCTCAAAAACAACACTTCGCATCACCAAAAGAACACCATCCCCATGGTGAAGCATAGTGGTGGTGGTAGTATGCTTTGGGGTTGCTTTTCTTCAGCTGGAACTGGGGCTTTAGTCAAGGTGGAGGGAATTATGAACAGTTCCAAATACCAGTCACATTTGGCCCAAAACCTTCAGGCATCTGCTAGAAAGCTGAAGATGAAGAGGAATTTCACCTTTCAACACAGCAATGACCCCAAGCATACATCCATATCAACAAAAGAATGCCTTCACCAGAAGAAATTAAAGTTTTGGAATGGCCCAGCCAGAGCCCAGACCTAAATCCAATAGAAAATCTGTGGGGTGACCTGAAGAGGGCTGTGCACAAGAGATGCTCTCGCAATCTGACAGATTTGGAGCGCTTTTGCAAAGAAGAGTGGGCAAATATTGCCAAGTCAAGATGTGCCTTGCTCATAGACTCCTACCCAAGAAGACTGAATGATGTAATTAAATCAAAAGGTGTTTAACAAAGTATTAGTTTAAGGGTGTGCACACTTACAGAACCAGCTTATTGTAGGTTTTTTATTTTTTTAATATTTTTCCCATAACAGATTTGTTTGTTTTTCAATTGAATTGTACAGGTTATAAGCCACATTAAAGGTGGGAAAAGTTTTGAAATGATTTATTTTGGTCTCATTTTTTATATCACAAAAACCTAGCACACACACACACACACATATATATATATATATATATATATATATATATATATATATATATATATAGTTAGATACATCATATGGTTACCCATCAGTGTATCCACAGCAATTTGTTTGAAAGCATTTTCAGATGGTGAAAAAATATCAGTAAACACTTACTTTTGAGTGCTTATTATGGTGAATGCCGGAAGTACAAGCATATTGGATTACAACAGGTAGGGCTGGGGTGTGAGTATTTGCGTATGAGAGTGTTTGCAGGTGAGAGTTAAAGTAAGGTCCAAGTTAGGGTATAGATTTAGTAGTGTCTCTGTGTGTTTGTGTCTGTGAATGTTTTGGTATGTTTGTGGGTTAGGGTTAGAGCTGGTGCTAGATTTAGTATTGTGTGTGTTTGATGTTGCTTGCGTGAGTGTGAGTGTGTGTGTGTGTGTGTGTGTGTGTGTGTGTGTGTGTGTGTGTGTGTGTGTGTGTGTGTGTGAAGAGTCGCATGTGTCATAGAATGTGTTTTTTGTAAGTTAATACATAGGACTAGGGATGGGGACATTATCAGAATCAGGGTTACAGTTAGCACAAATGATTAAAGTGAGGCTAGTAGGTATTTTTCCCGGTGGCTGTCACATCTGCTAAAAGAAGTTCTAAGTTACATGCCCTATCAGTTGAACCTCCTTGCATAACCTTTCTTGAGGAGAGAGTTTCACTTGGAGATAACATTTCCATTATGTCTAAATCAGTCCATGCATCTGTCAGTATTTTACTGTAACCACACATGGGGAGGGATTCTCATACTCTGTATGGATTTACACAGACAGATAAGGAAACCATATTGCTACAACTTAGTTATGCCTAAACATGGTCTGTTTTTTTGTATCTTTGGCTAAAAGACAAGATGGCATAAGCACAGCTGTGTGGCTCATAGTGATAAAGCCACTGCTATGGCATAGACAGCTTGAGTTCAAGTAACAGCTCAGGCACTGGAACAGCTGGACAGGGAGGATGGGAAATGAGCAACTTACAGCTAACCTGCCATGGAGTGTAGGAATAGTAGTTTCCCAACGGCCAGCTGCTCTTGTGCAGGACTCCACTTTCGTACCAGAAAGGTCCGTTGCCTGGAGAAGGGTGCTTGGCACTCCCAAGTTAGTGGCTGCAGACCTCAGGCATGTGTGTTGGAGTGTGCATGCATTCAGAAGTTCCCATTGATGAGATAAATGCTCATGTCAGCCACCAGTGGGTGAAGTTATGGTGTAATTAGACCCACTGACATTGCTGATGCCCTCGGCGATGGAGAAATGCAAGGGGCGGGAGTGGCACCAACTAGTTCCATGGCCCAGGGACAGTTGGGGGCTGCCCTGAAACATGGTCAGTCCTAATGCAGAGGCTAAAGCCAGACCTTCACATTATAAGGATGAGGACACCCTCCAACAGCAATCAGATGGAAGTTAGAGACAGGCAGCGGCAGAGACTGTTTCATGGCTCTCTGCCTAATGATCCCCTGCAGTCAGCTGTCTCTGATTCTTCTCTTAACGTTTTCAAATTATGTAACCAGAATAACTGACACAGTACTATCTCAGCTTAAACTCAGCTCAAAATCTTTAATTTACTTTCCCTTTTACCCCACTTGTCCCTAACCAAAAATGTTTTTGTGTCTGCTTTGTCTTCATGCTGTGTGTGTGTGTGTGTGTGTATGTGTGTGTGTGTGTGTATGTGTGTGTGTGTGTGTGTGTGTGTGTGTGTGTGTGTGTGTGTGCCCCCGCGCATGTCTGTGTGCATGTATGTGTGCGTATGAGAGCATTTAAGGAGTGTGGCAACCTATCAGAACTCCTGTATCCCCCTTTATTCATATATAAGAATTTCAGGGTTATTATACCTCAGGGTGAGGGCAAAATCTCAGACTTTAAAACTTCGAAATTATCATCTTAACAATTTCACAGGTGGCGTATTATGTATGTCCAAACCAAACCAGCTCTCAGGAAACTGTAGTACTTTAGATTTCATTTTATTAAAGCACTCCATCATAATTCCCATACCTAAGGTTTTCTCCTCTTCAGACATATCTCTTCTCTCTGCCCACTTGCAAAAATATTTGAAAACGTCCTGTAGAAACAAGTAATGAAACATTGTTAGCTATGGTTTGCTGTCAGATAAGCAACAGATGCCTTCAGTATCACCATTACCTAACCTAGTCAAACTAGTTTTCACTGTGTGATACCTTAAATCTCCTGTGATAGAGGCCCTTAGGATGTAGGCAAGTGACCCTTTAAGGACATCAGTTGTTTCAGCTGTATGGCTTCTGAATGTCCTTGACTTTTTCTTTTTAAGTCTTTGTGTATACATTAAGGCCAGTAAAGCCAAACCCCACTAGCTGTGGACATCCATGTTTCGACCTTCTTATGACTTCTTCAGCACAGCATAAATAGTCTGTTTGGCTGTACTTTAAAAGCACACGGTGTTTACATCCACCTGGTGTCCATAAACTGCAGCTGACTTCATCACTGCTAGGATATTTGTTGATATGACCAGGGCATTCAAAACTGTCAACCACAATATTCTTCTTATGAAACTGAACAAACCTAATTTGGCCACAACAGTATCATCTGTTTCACCAGGAGAATAGAACATTCTAAATCCATACTTACAACCTTTTTTATCGTTGCTTGGCATCTTAAACAATGGATTGCCACAAATGTTCAATTCTGGATCCCATTCTGTTTTCATTATTTATTAATGATCTTACAGATGACCCACCTTGTCCTTTGATGTCATGCTGTATGCAGATGACGTCTTTCTGTTACAAGCCAGTAAATGCCCCTCTGATCTTCAGAACAAAGTCCAACAGTTTTTAAAAACTATGCAACCAGGCTGTGTTTAATAATGTTCTAATTAACCAAAAAACTAACCTTATGCTATTTGCAACCTAGCAAAACCCCTCATCTATCTGTTATTAACATCACTGATAACATAATTCCCCTTGTTTTGAATACAAATACTTAGGACTTAACCTTGCTCTGACTATTTCAAATCATATAGACAAAATAACGTGGTACCATCTCACCTAGAACTCCTGCTATAGAATCTGTCAATGTTCTTCGTGTTTCACTGTTGCAGTCATTACATTTGGGTAATCTGCTGGCAAGATGCCCTCAGTCGGCCTGATTAACAAAGTTTTGGGTCCTGCGTCGGTTGCTGTTGCTTCTTCCATGACATCAGGGGTATAAAACATGCAGCCGATGCCATTACTTCAGTCTTTCTTGCCGTACGGTGTCCGAAGCAGAAGCATTTCACAAGTGCCGGTCGGCCGATTCCTGAAATTTTTGTTTTTGAGTTTCAGAACCAAAGTCTTAAACTTAAAGCTAAGTACCCCCTTGTTACCGATGTCAGTAAAAGTTAATAATTGCATTACTTGTGGAAAGCAAATACCTCATAAAAATTTTCATTTGTACTGTATTCCTTGCCTATTCCCTGACCACGATGTACCTTGCTGTCGGTTTTGTGCTTTATTTAATCTGTCGTCGGTACTTTTTTGCCTCTAAATATTTCAGTTCTCAGTTTAATTATCCAGAAATTACGTCGGTTAGCCATCCGACTACCGGGATTCCGAAAAAACTCAAAGAAAAAGACAGAGATGGGCCGTCAAGGTCCAAAACTGCTGACGACGCTTCTCCTAAGCCAGTCGCCAGTTTGCCGGTACTCAGTGAGGCGCTTTCGCAGCCCCTGACACCCGCTATTTCTGACTCGCAGGCCTCTACTGAGACCCATTCGGAGTCTGGTATGCCACGAGATGCTTCACCTATGGAACCCTGGGATGTCTCCACCTTGGATGGGTCTGGAGCCGCTGTGCAGACACCGGCTACTGAGGGTGTATTCAGGCCTACAGACTTGCATATTAAACAGCCTCCACCTTCTATACTAAGGCCTAAATCTCAATCTATGTCTAACAAACCGACGCCCAGGCCACATGTTCAGGCCCCTATGCTTAAAACATAAATGACCAAATGGCTGAAGATCTTATTACTCTAATCAGGGTAGTCAACCCCCCCCCCCTTCTAAGCTGCCTAGGGCTGAGCTTGACTATGAATCTTCTGATCAGGACTGTTTCTTCTGATTCTTCTAATGACCTGTATTTGTCCATACCTACGTATGAGGATTCTGATGCAGAGGATTCCATTCCCTCTGATTCCCCCCTGAGGACTTTTCTTTTGGGGAAAACTTTACATACCTTAAGGGAGCGTTTCCACTGGGAAAGTCAGGAATTTTCTGATTCAAAAAAGAGGCTTAGGGATTTCCTTCTTCTACCTCAGCATAGGCCTTTGGCTATACCTCCTGTACTAGACATTGTTGATGATGTTTTTTCGGAATCCAGCATGGCCCCTGATTCCCTGCCTCTGGCTCCTAGTAAACCTGACAGATACTACTGGGTTCCCGAGTCCCAGAAGTTCCTTTTCAAAAATCCTGTTGCAGATCCAGAAACCATTTCTTAGGGGCCCAAGGGCATTAAGGCTTCTACTGCTAAAAATCCTACCCCTTCTGACAGAGACTCCAGAGTGCTGGATAGATGGGGTAAAAAGGTTTATACTTCTGCAACCTTGGCAATCAGGACTTTAAACTGCCAATTTCATATGTTAAAATATCAACAGCATATTATTGGACTGCTTAAACAGAAAATTATGTTGATTTCTGACTGTGTGGAAAATAAAGATTTACAGGATTTATTGCATTCTGCTGAACAAGTTGGAATGTGGTTTTGATTCTTTAGAGGCCTCTTGCAGGGCTGCTGTTACTGGGTCTGTGCTTAGAAGGCATGCTTGGCTTAAGGAGCAATCTCTGCCTGATCATGTTAAAGCAAAATTGTTGGATGCTCCTTTAAATCAGGATCACCTGTTTGGCAATAAGGCTGAAGAAGTTCTAAAAAAGATGGAAGATAAAGCTAAATCTATGCAAACTGTAAAAAATTTCTTACATGTGCAACCTCCAAGATTTAGTAGGCACTGGCCTACTAAGAACTGGTCCTTTCCAGCTCCTTCCAGATCCTCTCAAGCCAAACCCAGACACCAAAAGCACCAGGTTTCAGTCCCAGGGGACTCTGAGAACTAAGCAATGGGGGGCCTCCACTTCCAAATCTGGAAATAACAAGACACCCCCCTATGGTAAACAGTCTCAATGACATTACCAAGCACTTACCTTTTAGCCGCCCCATTGGCGGGGGAATTGCTCTTCATGCAAAAAACTGGGAAATATAGTGTCCCAGGGATACAGATTTCATTTCCAAAATTCAAGATGCTGACTCGTCACCAGTTACTTCTTATGCTAGGCAAAGATGCCTGGTTGGTAACTCTAGATTTAAAAGAAGCTTACCTGCATATCCCAATCAGGGAAGCTTGCAGAAGATACCTGCGCTTCAAAGCAGGCTACTTGCATTATCAGTTCTCTGCACTGCCCTTTGGCTTGTCTACTGCGCCCAGGGTATTCACAAAGTGCCTGGCTCCAGTAATTGCATTTTGCAGGCAAAGAAATATTCAAATATATCCATACCTGGACGATTGTCTAATTCAGGCAGAAAACCGGGCCACACTTCTAAATCATCTGGCGTTTGTAAAAAAAAGGTTCTAACTTCTCTGGGGTACACCATAAATGAAAAGAAATCACAACTGGTACCCTCTCAACAGATTACATTCCTGGGTGCAAGCTTGCATACGACTGCCCAGATGGCTTTCATCACGCCAGAAAAGCAAATTCATTTGGTAACTTACTTCAAACAAGTGGCCACAAAAACCCTGCTATCTGCAAGACAAATACTGCAAGCCTTGGGGTTCATGGCCTCCTGCATTCTTCTAATTCCATATGCAAGACTGCATATGAGGAAACTTCAGTGGTACTTAAAAAGTCTATGGAGTCAACATTGTCACAGCCTGGAAACAATGATTCCTATCATACCTTGCCTATGCCTGGAGTTCCTATGGTGGACGGAGGCCTGCCACCAAAACAAGGGACTGCCATTCACACTACCCCCTGCCACCCAAACCTTAACTGCAGATGAATTAGACTATGCATGGGGGCTTACCTGGCAGGGAAGTGCATTCAGGGCAAATGGAACCCAAATCAAATGCACCTACATATCAATCAAAAAGAAATGTTAGCTGTACAGAATGCTCTGACAGCCTTCAAGGACTATATTCTTCCAGGACAACTAATGGTAAAGACGGACAACACCATGGTTATGTGGTACATAAACAAGCAGGGGAGTACACATTCCTACCCCCTCTGCAGACTAGACATGGCATTGTGGAACACGGCCTTGAGCTACCAAGTGCACCTACAAGCTCAATTCCTGCCAGGAAAATTGAATACACTGGCAGACGGACTAAGCAGAAATCTCATGGACCAACATGAGTGGAAACTGGAATCATGGAATTTCAACATGTTGGCAAGCAAATGTGAGAGCCCAGACATAGATCTATTTGCCACCCCCCAGAACTACCAGTTGGACAAATTTTGCACAAGGACTCCCCACAAAAAAGCCTGGAAAGTGGATGGTCTGTCCTTCAGCTGGAAAAACCTGTCAGTCTACGCCTTTCCCCCTCTGCCTCTGCTCTCCAAATTATGCTAAAAGTCAAACAGGACAAACCAAGAATGATTTTGATTGCTCCAGACTGGCCACGCCAACACTGGTACCCACTCCTGCGCAGTGTGTCATAAATATCTCCCTGGCACCTGCCTCAGACACCTTCCTTGCTGTCTCAGCAGGAGAACCAAATTCTGCACTCTCAGCTCTCAACATTGAACCTTGCAGCTTGGCTAATCACTTAAATTCACCCTTAGCATTCCTCAGCAAACCTGTGATGGATGTCATCTTGGAGGCGAGAAGTCCTAGTAATAGAAAATCTTATGCTGACAATTGGAAAAGATTCTGTGCCTGGAACCACTTTTTAGGGATGAGCACAGCAGCGCCCAAATTACCTCAGATTTTGCAATACTTAACTAAGATGCTTCACAAGGGCCTGTCTTTTTCTTCTATTAAAATCCATGCTTCAACTATTTCAGCTCACTATAACACAGAACCACCCCTCTTTTCTCATCCCCTGCTCAAGCAGTATCTCAGAGGGGCAAAGAACTTGAGACCACCCAGGAAAGCTTCTACCCCTGCCCTGGGACCTTAACTTTGTTTTCGAGAAGCTCAGTCTACCTCCTTTCAAGCCAGCTGCTACTGCAGACTTAAAATTTCTTTCTTTTAGCAATCACTTCAGCTAGAAGGATATCTGAATTACAGGTCCTTATGGCAGTGGAGCCTTTCATCATCTTTCATGTGGACAGGGTATCTCTGAGGACCAATCCAGCCTTCATGCCCAAGGTGGTTTCCAGTGTGGCCCTTAATCAGTCCTTTCATTTGCCAACCTTCTATCCCAATCCACAGAACAAAGGGGAATGGATTCTACATTCCTTGGACGTGCACAGACAACTTAGATTCTACTTGGACAGAACTAAATTTCAAAGAAAATCTGAACATTTGCTAGTAGCATTTGCTGCTGGGACAGAGGGGAAGGCAATTTCAAAACAAAGCATTTCTAAATGGATAAGCCATTGCATTAATTTCTGCTATAATTACCATGGAAAACCTATCCCCCAAGGGATCAGATCTCATTCCACCAGGGCTGCATCTACTTCTGCAGCCTTTCTCAGAGGTGTTCCTACCAGGGATATTCTAGAAGCTGCTACCTGGAGTTCTGTACATACTTTCAGCAAGCATTATCATTTACCAATTTTCTCTAAATCCAGAGCTGGCTTTGCCACTGCTGTCTTGCAGGGCCTTATAGCTGGCCCTAATGCTGTATAAATTCCTCCTCCCAACCATAGCTTTGGGAATCTACCCAAATGTAATGACTGCAACAGTGAAACACGAAGAACATAGTACAGTTGTGTACACTTACCATAAATGTAGATGTTCGAGTGTATTCACTGTTGCAGTCCTGGTTACCCTCCCTCCAGCCCCCTGTTTTTCTCTGGCTATACCTCTACTTTCTTTTACTATGCTTAAAAGCCTTTTTGGTGTATTTGCTTTTGGTTGGAGGTATATTTTTGTATTTTTAATTTTATTTGCTCCCCATTTGGGGGGCACCTGACATCTGGGGCAAGAAAAACTGATATAATGGCGTCGGCTGCATGTTTTATACCCCTGTCAACCTGACGTCATGGAAGAAGCGACAGCAACTGATGCAGGACCCAAGACTTTGTTAATCAAGCTGACTGAGGGCAACCTGCCAGCAGATTACCCAAATCTAATGACTGTAACAGTGAATACACTCGAACATCTACATTTATGGTAAGTGTACACAACTGTACTTTTTCTCTCTCTCCCTTTCAGCCAGCTTTTCCCTAACCAAAAATGTTCTTCTCCCTAAATTGGAATATGTTCCTCTTCTGATTCCTTCCAGCACACAATTCCCAAAGTCTTAAGATAACAGAGAATAAAATGTGTAGATTTGCTCTCTTGCCGACAGCAGATCTCTCACCATTGTAATCTCCTTCAGTGTCTAAAATGTCTTCCATTCTCCAAATGATGGAAATTACTCATCCAAGACCAGGTTTACGCTCTGAGAAGTACTTAGGATAAAACCATCACATTAAACAGACCTCAATATAAAACAGCTACTGGAGAACATGCCTTCTGCCTGCCAGGCCCAACATTATGGAGCACACTCCCATCTAAATTAATAAGGTGCCTGGAATATGTCATTGAGTCTAAAAAGGCCTTCAGTGAAAACTTGCACAAGTAAAGTTGATTGTAAATGCTTGAGAGACATTAGTTAAACTCACCATTTGCCATCAAACAGCATATTACAACCAAGATAGTCACAGTCAGATGTTAAATTCTAAAGGCATGCTACCTCCAGCATGACAGTCTTTCCCTGCTTGTCATCCTAAATATTGAAATTCAAAATGAGTATTGTCAACAAATAGTAAATAAACTTCCTTGCACCTTTCACCACTATGAAAAATGAATACAGCAGTTTGACTTTTCCCTTGTTGAGAGAGCATCTGGGCCATGGAGCTATTGCACTGCCTTGGTGAACTGATGGACCTGATTGTAATCCAGAAGGAAGACAGATGAGTCCAATGGGTGTGTGAAGGGGCGCTATTAGGCAAATCATACAGACAAAAAAAAACTGTGTAACAGAAAGTATAAATGGTGTGTAATAATTTAAAAAATGAAATCAGAAGAAGCGCTGAAGTTATAGAATAGGTCAGGGTTGAATACAACACTGCTGTAAATATTGCACACCATGCTGTTAATCTTTTTGTTGTCTGCATGATTTGCCTAATAGTTTCTATTCCTGCACTCTGTGGACTATCTGTCTTCGTTTGGGGGTACAGTCAGACCCCTTCTCATATACAGCCTTCTGTTTTTAATATCTTCATCTCCTCTACCCCAGCCCTTCACTCTTCCATTCTGTGCCTTTCTCAGTTTATTTCCCTCCCCAGATCTCATGTACCGTTATCCTCCATTGTATTCGGCCTACCTTTTTCCTACCTGTATTCCCTCCACTCCACTTCTCATTCTTTTTTTTTATCTTCTCCTTACCAGTTCTGGCTAGCTCTTCAAATACCTTAGATCTATAATTCAGTAGCATAGCACCACTATCTACTTTTCAGGTAACATGTTAAACTACACTAAAGTAACTGTCTCAATATTAGACTTAACCTGATTACTAAACCGTCATAAACTAACACTGTTCCATAAAACTGATTGTGTACCTAAAACACACAAAAGATTCATGTTTATTTCAAGTCATGCTGTATAACTGTGTCTTGTAGCTGTAATGTATAACTGAATAACATACCCGTGTAACTATTATTTGTAATACTTGCTCACACGATGAAGCAATTATCCCTCCATGTATTACCCAACTATTGTAACACCTGCAATTATTTATTTATGTGTGTGGAGCTTTTCTCCCAGGGTCTTTGAAAAGAAGCTTTTCTGCCCAGCCATTCTAACCCTGTCAACAAATGCTAATAAATAAATCGAAGGAAATAGAAGGAATTAATAGATTAGCTACATTATATTATGGTGGTTAGTATACAAAAGCAGTAGGCAGTAGTAAAACAGTTAAAAACACTTTAACAGTAATAAGTAACAGTGAGTGATAAGCTGTTGAGCTGAAACCTATATGTGTTGTAAAATGCACCATGTTTAGTGCAATGTAAAACAACTTAAAACACGGCGTGAACTTTAATGCTGCAAAATTTTTGTAATATGCGATTTCTTTCTTACACAAAAATAGCATACTCCCTCCAACTTCTTCAGGCATCACTTCTAAATCACAGAACATTTATATAATTAAAACTGTAACATCACATCTGTTGAACTGCATGATTGATCAGAAAAATCAATTAGTCATAAACTGAAAAGTTGCATGCGTTGTTACATCACTGTCACCGGTAAAGTAACCAGTGGTGAACATTATTTAAGAAAACACTGATTAATATTGCAAGTGTCTGGATCTCAGAAAACTGTTCATAATAACAGCTTTATTTAGAGCTGGAAAAAAAACATGAAATGTAATGTGCGTTATTAACTTGTGTCTTTCTAGCAAAGAATGAATATGTCCCCTTCTCACATCTCAAATTATTCTCTTCAGCACAATAGCATTACATCTTTTAAAATTAGAATAAGTGAAGCCATTTCTACCAAACAGTCTTACAATCTTTATTCTTAATAGGACTGACATGCCCTAACACTTTATTCTGCAGTAGTTTATTTGTCTTCCATGTAAGGAAACAGTAACACATTTCAGATTGAGAATGATAAATCACATTTCTGGATTGACAGTTTGACCTAACCATGACCCCGTGCTGTATCGTTTGCAAGGGAATTCACTGCAGAAGCCATAAATCTGCACTCCTTATCCAAAATTTGAATAAGTACCTTAAAGGTTTATTAGTGGTGGATTTGCCATAGCTATCACTGTGTTTGCTTTCCAACATTATTTTCACATCTTGCTTCATTTTAATTAATAAGAAATGATGCGTCTTCATTAGGGTTTTGTTACCCTTTTGAGCATTCCATTGCTCCTGGGTGGTGTTTTAAACCCTCTATTGTTTTTTGTGAATAAATAAAAATAACGGGAACCAATTTTTCAACCTTGCCTTTATCTCTCACTTTGTAAAGTCAGTTATAGTAGTATATTTCTTGAAATGTATAAGTCCGTACTTCATTATCCTGGAAGTCCTGGTAAACTGACTTTTCACTACACTCCATTTGGTGCAAAGATGATACATGCTTTTGCAAAGTCTATAATACTTTGTTACTTATCACTTCCTTTGTGTAAATCTTAGTGAGAGAAAAAAAACTTCCTTCTATAATCTTATAAAAAATCTAGATTGCTTATCTAAGATTGCACTCCATTTCGGATATCAAATATTAGGAGTTAACATTTAGGTAATTCCAGTGCCTTATAAGATGCTCCAATAAGGCTCCATAGATGAATCAACAATAAAAAAAATCCATAATGCACTCGTAAAATAAACTTTCTGTAAATGGTGACTCAGGCATATGTTCATGCTTCCAAGCTACCATAACCATATTTGCATTATTGGGTTCCATCAATACTACCATTGTTACACCACTAGTCTGTTGAAAAAAAGTCTCCAAATGTAAAAAAAAAAAAATTTCTTATAATTACATCTAACTTAGTGCATGACAGATTCACATTTAAATTATGTTCTTTAACAGAGAAGTAGACTATGCAGAAACCCTTTATCTGGTGATAGTGTTTCCTGTACATTATCTCTGCTGGCGTGGTTTGTTTGTGCACTGATAGTGACTCACAGTGTGTAGTATTTCCATGTGTATCCCCAAGCAATAAAACCATGGGATTAGTATTCTTAAGTATAGGGTGTGTGAGGGGCTTGACAGAAAAAAAAACCTCTGAAACTTTTTCCCTTGGGTGATTTTCACTGTATTATATTTCATTTTATTTGGAATTCGATTTAAAGGTTTTCAATGAAAAGAGTGTTCAGCCATTTGAATTCAGTTGTTGGGATTTATCCAAACAGGCATTCCAACCAAGTGTCATGCAATCATTAAAACACACTAACAGTAAAATCGGTAAGAGGAGTAAAGCTACTATATTTTCTTAGAACATTATCTGTTTGAGCTTCACAGTGATGTTTAGGGGGAAGAAAATCTTCAGATTTACATTTCTGAAACAATTTAAAAGAATTACACTCAGGCCACCGTTGTGGTAGGAATGAAAGTCAGCCGTTTGGATAACACAGACACTTCCTACTATAGAGAGGCTATTGGAATTGGAACTAATAATGTTAAAAGTACCTTCCTTTCAGGTGGGATGAATAAAATATCCGGTCCATACTTCTTCTGTGGTGATTTCCAGTGCTCTTTTTAAGGCAATGACCATCCAGTCATTCATTTCCAGTCTTCATTCATTGGCATTTGTAATGTCACTAGATTCTCCCTGTATTGTAATGGTTCTGGTGGCCGTAATCCCTCCTGTTGTTCCTCTGCCATGACCATGTCATTGGTGTCTCAGACCTTTAAAACTTTCTCCTTGTCAAAAACCTCATCATGAAATCCAAAATGTAAGTCACAGTACCACTTCCTTCTCACTGCATCTCATGTAACTCAAAATCTGATGTTAAAGATACAAATTTGTTGCCATTGCATTAAATCAATGTCAACATAAAATATTTACTCATTGTCTCATAAATAATCATCCATTCTTTCTTCTGAGAGATGTTCTTTGTTTATTAGTAAGTAGTTTATCAATTTTCAAACCTTTTGGAATGACACCTGAACACATACACCCCATGAAGTATATTAGTAGTATCCTGTTAAAGTGAAGACTTGTTAATTCCCTGTCACTATGGTGAGAGTGTTGGCTGGGAGAGGCCATCATTTAGGTATCCTTCAGGGGTGTTTTGGATTATTATTTGTAGGATCTAATTCTCTGCACACATGGGTATATACACACACACACACACACACACACACACACACACACACACACACACACACACACACACACACACACACACACACACAGAACAAAGTTCCTGGGGGTGTTGTGCAGTGGGTTGACTGTAGAGGTCATCTAATCACTTCCTTAAGAGGTGTTCTCTCCAAGCAGCCCCACTGCTGCTTGGGAAGCAAGGGTGGTGTTTTGGTCAACACCAGCGAAATCACAGCAACTAGATGTGCCCCTAAGACTGCACAATCTACCTCTCCTACTGGAGAGGCAAACAAGCCACACTTCTTCAATCCCTGCTTTGTTCATTCAGTGACAGGTCTGCTTACCAAACCTGAAGTTCCTGAGTTGCACTAACTGCTCAGTCCCTCTTTGCCACAGAGCCAGACCTGTTAAAGGGTCTTAACATTTCTAAAGTTTCTTTTCATGCTCCTTAATTAATATGCTGTAGTCAACACTCAGTGAAGTACTGTGTTGCACTGGGCAGAGTGCCAATTGCCAAAAGATCATTCAGTTGGTTTTAAAAATGTTTGGATTTACTTTCAGTATTATGACTGTTCTTAGCACAGATCAACATGGATGACTTCATGTTAGCTACAGGAAAACATAATAGTAAGTGACTTTTATCCTTGCTGTCAAGGTGCCGAATTTGAACAGAATTGAAGGTTTTATCAAAATTGTAAGGTTGATTAAGAGGATATATGAGGGATCGGAGGCGGAAAATTAAAGAGGGTGGGATTCTCTCTGATAGTTTCTGCTTGGGCAGAGGAACCAGGCAGAGGTGTTCTCTTTCCCCTTTGTTATTTGCTTTATAGTTAGAATCATTGGCAAAGAAATTAAGGGACTCAGAAATTCAAGGATATAATTGGTATGGTAGTCAAGAAAAGCTGGCTGTATTTGCAGATGATATTATTTTATACCTGACAAAACCAGAAAGACACACTAGAGTGTTGTGGAACATTTTGAGAAAGTTTTAAATGTTTTCAGGATACAAATTTAATGATGCTAAAACAAAGGCAATAGCAGTAAATTATGTACCCACACACAAAATGGTTCACCAGTATCCTTATTTATGGGGACATGATAAAATGAAGTATTTAGGAGTATGGATTAAAATGATTCTGGTGTGGCAGCTAAGGATATGTGGGAAGAGACTAAATAAACGATAATACAAAAACTGACAACTGAAGCTTTGTTGTATGGATATGGATAGCAAGATGCAAGCAGTAAAAATGGTCTTAGTTCCTTTAGTCTTATACACAGGTCAGGCATATTTTTGTCAACCAGACGAGAAGTTGTGCATAGGAATTAATAAACAACTGAAGGACTTTGTCTGGGAGGGGAAGATGGCAAGAGTTAAATGGAATAAGATGATTCTTCCAGTAGAACAGGGTGGATTGGGATTACCCAATTTGAAGGAGCATTTCAAAGCTACACAGTTAAGGCTTCTTATACATAGCACAAGCAGAAAACTATCATTCAAAGTGGAGAGGTATGATGTTGAAACTGGGGAAGCGCAAGAAACAATGAGAGGCTGGGATTTTGGATGTAGGCTTTTAAGGAGAATAACAGTAATCATACAGAATATAATATCTATAAAGTAACAAAGTATTCCAAGAACTAAGCCAACATGGGAATGGAGAAAGGAGATTCTGGCGATAGGGATGACTGCAGTAAGGGATATAGACAATAGGCAATAAGAAGCTGGAATTTATTGCAGAAAACTGGCAAAGGAACCAATGTATTGGGAGCAAATAACTAGAGAGGGAAAGATGATAGAATGGGAAGATGCCAAGAATTTATTTGGACTAGAGGTTAGAACTTGCCTTCCCTATCAAGGATTGATATCAGAGTTTAGGCAAAGAGAAAGAAGTGAGGGGGGGGGTCCTAAATGAAAGACCAGCACTGGCAGAATTTTTAGTAGGATCTAGAACAGAAGCTGCATTTACTCATTGGGTCATTAAAAAAGGAACAATTAATAGAGCATATAAAATATTGCATGATTACTATAACAACCAGTAAGAGGAGGTTAGGAAGGACTGGAAAGAGAGACTGGATAAGCAATTCACAAAGAAATAATGGGAAGATATATGTGTGTCTCCCAAATATGCAACAAAATCTAGAAGATTTAGGATTTTTTCTTAGAAATGTTTGTATAGATATTTTATACCCCAAGTAGACTCCAGAGAATTTTTCCTCAGGTAGATAGCAAATATTGGTGGTGTGACGGGGAAAAAAGAGGTGATTGGGAACGTATTTTCTTGGAGTGCAGTGAATTGGCAGGCTTTAAGGCTTCCCTGTGGGAGGCACTGTCGAGATTCTGGGTGAGCACATTGGTGTGACGAGGGAGATGATTCTTCTGAGCTATGGTATAGAATTGGAATTGCCTATACATAACTACTTGCTGCCTCTAATTGTCATGGCTGCCAAAAAAACAATTGCTAGAAAATGGAAATCAAAATCCAAACCAGCTATGTTAGAAGTAGTGAATATAGTAAGAGATAAAACAACTGGAATTGAGATCTTTAGAAAAAGGTAGGAGCAAACTACATAGGAAGGAAATGAGAATTTTGGGAACAATCCATACAGGAGAAATGAGGTTTAAAAGAAGGCAGGACTTGAGCTACGTAATGTTTGAAAATAACTGGGTAGATTATAAGTGATGTGTAATGTTTGCAACTGGGAGTGTGTCACTATGGTTGTGATGTAAAATGCTTGCAACTAGAACTTTGTCGGTATGGTTTGTTTACATTTATGTAAATGTATGATTGCTTATGTCATAAGGAATGGTTTAATAAAGGTAGTTTTTGTTTAAAAAAAGGGGACAGGAATTTAATAATTTATGTAATGTTGCTTAGGATATATGATATATAGCAATATATGTGAAGCATAATGTTTGTTAATTTTAACTTGTTAATACAGTTTGATTACTTTTATATAAATGTAAATGTGCCTATGTCACAAGTGAGAATTCAGTAAAGGTGTTTAAAAAAAAAGAATTGAAGGTTTTATCTGTTTCTTCAGTGTTTGTCAGTTTGATGTCATCAAATTCAACTTCCAAAGTTAGTGGTAAATCCAGTGACCGTTGTCCTCCATAGTAACAGCAATTGAAGTAGCAGGTTTACTCAGTCTTGACTGCGTTGCAACAAGTAAATGTGCTGAAAACTCAGTAAAAGAACTTAAAATAAAAACATAAGGAGAGTCTCATAGAATGTGAATAACTTGGTACTGGCAAATTTACATCGTTAGTAAGCATTTTTATTCTTGCACTAAAATGTAAGAACTTCTTCAGACATCAGTATAAATCACAAATAATTTAAATAGTTAAACAACCTGTAGCATCACTTCTCCTGAAGTACACAAATGAGCATAGGTTCATAGGTCCATAAGTCATTACTAGGCTGTTGGTCCAGGGGACCATTAGTGGTCTAGCTACAGTATCCCAAATTGTAGGTACCCATTGATATGAGTAATTTTATACTTAGTTTTGACATCTTTCAATGAGGGTTTGAGGGGCCTGATCTGGTGTGTATTTGTGGTTGCCTATCCATTTGTCCAGGTTATGCTTAAAGAGATTAAGGGAGCTGCTTTGCTTTATATCCAAAGGAAGTTTATTCCATAAAAGAGTGGTTCTTTGGGATACATGTCTGTCTCACCATCAGGTCCTTTTTATGCTTCGGTGGAAGTTAAGATCTCTTGAATGAATGTTCAGGATGTTATTAATTTTGAGGATGTGCAGGAAGTTGCTTAGGACTGGATCCTTCGTGGTTCTGTAGGCTAGACAGAAGTCATCTCTTAAGAGTCTGTAAGAAACAGAAAAGGGAGAGTGTGCTTTAACATGGTCTGTGTGATTCAAGGAAGGTGTGCCCTTGATTATCTTAGTGAAGAAATGTTGTGGTCTCTCTAGCTGGATCATATTCTTAGGCAAGTACATAGCAAAAGGGGCATTCTACTCTGTTGTGTGTCTGATGAGGGAGGAGTGGAGAGGAATGACAGCTTCCCTAGATCTGGAAGGAATGTCCCTGGTGATTAGTCTGGCAAGGCAAAAAGATCAGTGGATCCATTGTGATCAAAGGATAATTTTTGTCAGGGAAACTGCCAAGGTCCCTAATGACTGTGTCAGTTTCAAAGGGGTGTCACCTATGTAGTAGGTAAATGGGTGCCCTTGTTTTGCCAAAGGATGCAGTGTTGCATTTCTTGGCCTTCAGTTTAGGCCATTGTTCAGAGACTACTTATGGGTGAGTATTATTCCTTCTTAGAGAATTTGGAAATCAGATGGGGCAATAATGACAGCTGCAAGTTGCAGTCGTCTGTAAACTTGGTCATCTATAGACCCTTGATGCCAACTTTGACCTAAGAAAAGTAAATGCCCAAGAGAAGTGATCCTAGGTCTGATCCCTGGAGGACACGTCTGATAACTACTCTTTTTGATATTTGATTAGCTTGTTAATGATGCTAGAATGTAGGATGATATCAGGCACCTTGGCTGGGTCCATTTAGGTAGATAGTGTGAACTAATTCACCCATGTCTTCTCCATTAATAATGTGTTCAAAGAAGTTCACAAGGTTCAGGAGGCAGGATCTGTCTTTGATAAATCCAAAATGGCCTGGGTGCAGGATTTGGAGACTGCTTGTGTCCTTGTTAATAAGTTCCAGAATGATGTGTTCCATTCCTTCACAGATAAGACTGGCAAGGCTTGAGGTCTTTAGTTTTCTGGATCAGTTATGGATTCCCCTTATGCAGCAGGATGACTGCTGAAGTTCACCTTTTCTCTACTTCAAATCCAGTTAGGAGGCTGAGGTTGAATAGACTTAGTAGCAAGTCTTACAAGACAGACACCAGCGTTGACAGAAGGCAGTCTTGGCACATTATCAGGACCAATGGAGCAGGTGTGTTTGGCTTTGAAGATTCTTGTTCAGAGGTGATCAGAGGAAGTGGTATGGTTGTACTAATACATTGGGTAACATTGGAGGAGATAGGTGAATAAATTTAGAGCTGAATTTGTTTGGAGGATTTTATTTTGTTTCTAATTTTTTTTGTTGATCTTTTTGAGTTCATCTGTAGACAGTGGAGTGTTAAGTTTGCTTTTATGGGCTATGAGTTTCTTCTTAGTGTATGATTTGTTTATGTATACTAATGTTCCACCATAAGGACATATTCCTGAATTTGGCATTGCATTTATGTTTTATGAGAATGGATGCCTCAATGCATGCCTTGAGGTGGGCATAGAAGTTCTGCAAATGTGGCAGTGTGTGAGATGGGGTCATTGAGGTGAGAAGAGCATTGAAATTTCATCAGGTCATCAGTTAACTGCATTAGGCTTGCCTTTGAGTTGTCTCTAAAGAAAGAAGGGTTTTGTTTAAGTCAGGTTTTATCCTCATAGTTAGTGTTACTGAATGGTGATCAGATTTGACCATTGATGTGGTAACTGTAGGTCTTGAGCATAGGGTGGCTATTTTAGCAAGAACTGGGCCCAGTATTCTTGAACCATTTGGTCTATGGAGCGAACATTAATGAAGTCCAAGCAACTTTGTGTGTACTTATTTGAGGTGGTGTAGATTTCCCACTTAATTATGGATTAGTTGAAATCTCCCAAAAGAATAGTGTTAGACTTAATAGGGCAGGGATTTTAGTTTGTTTGTTTAGATTTCTGTTGTGGGTTGTAGTTAACATGGTGAGGATAAGGTAGTTTGCTATGATATGGAATGGAGTTCTCTTTGCCATGAAAAGGATATGGAGATGTTGAAGGTCATTGCCCTGGATTAAGTGATTGGAGGTGAGATAGCTTCTTAGAAACACAGACATGATCCCCTTCAGTAACACCCTCATTTCCACACTGGGTCTTAAAAGAGTGGCAGTTACTGAAATCCTGCAGTGGAAGGCTCTGTCAATGTTCTGAAACCGTTTTTCATTAGTCATGCAGGTACTTATATTTTTGGAGTTATAAATGTTTATAAGAAGTTTAACTTTTTGTTCAGGCTTTTAGAATTGATTAGAGCTATCTTTATGTACTTTTGAATTTGATTACCTATATTGGAAATTTGAGGAGCCTGACCCTGCCTAAAAAGGCTCTATAGGTGAAGAAAATGTCTTGGCTAATATATACAAGCCAAGAGGAGAGAGGTGTGGGCCACTGATAACAAAAGAGCTAGGGCTGTCAAGTATCTTCTCCTTGGGTGATACATACTGGACCCTCCCCATGAATAACACCAATAACTAAGGCAGTGGTTTAAGGAAATTGTATTTTGATTGTATTGTGACATCATTCTTCATGATGACCTGAAAAAGGTAAGTCATAAAAGTGAAATAATCACTGGTTAAGGTTAAGCAAGCAGGGTCTAGTTTTCCAAAAATTAATATGAATGGTTTCTTTTAGTCCATGAAAAAAGAAAGCATTAAATTTAGTTTGCTATACTAATTCATGCCTTTAAAGTATTAGTCTATCCAATTACAGCAATTTAAACAATGTTTATACAAACATTTTTACAGTCCTTGTTCCTAATAGGTTTTACAGTGTGCTGGCACTGCTTCGAGAGCCTACTTGTCTTTCCTGTGTAGTAGTAGTAGCTAACACTAGCTCACTTATCTTGAGTGTATGGCCACAGTGGCTCCTTGCTGAACAGGGGGTGCACCTCACTGGTAGGGAGCTGACCTATGTATTTACATGCATGCAATCTCTGGGGGTAGTGATCATTGAAGTCACCTGCATCTACTGAGATGGAGATGTGGGACCTCAAGGTCAGCAGACCGTCCCACTCCCTAACACGTCTGACCTCCTTTTGGAGTGAGTGGACTGATAAGATTCCCACCTTTGTCAGGGAACACAAAGGGCTGTAGAGCTGTTACTCTGCCTGGGGGAGCATTTGGGCCTGGTTCTTGCTCTAATGGGGAAAAGATGAGCCCACTGAGTGTAGGAACGGAAGTGATTAGGTGAATCATTCAGACCAAAAAAAAAAGAATAACAAAAAATATTCATATTGTGGAATAAATGAGGATAAGCTGGCAACTATTTACAAAAGTGAAAGCACCACAGACAGTGAGTTTACAGAGTATGCCAGCATTAAATGAATCACTACTAGAAAGAGAAAGGTCTGTTGTGCACACCCTGAACATCATGCAATAGAGGACTTTTACAGAATAATTTACAGGGAGCAAAATACTCTTCTTCACTGAAATGATGACAGCAGTACTGGTTGCTGTCAGCACTTGTTTCTTTGGGGATTAGGTGTGGAGAAAGCAGTCTGCTCATCCTGTGTGGATACTTCTTTGAAAATAAGGTAAGGTAAGAACAAAACATAACTTAAAAAACTGACCCAAGCTTTATAATGTATTCCCATTTCTTCAGTGTAGCATGATTTTCCTGCAGTTTTCATTCAGCGTGCACTTAACTTTCCAGCAGTTTTTATTTTCTTGATGCCTTGATGGTGTGCTGCCCAACCTTTGCCCCTACATGGAACAAATTAGATGTTCATCGTGTTTCACTGTTGCAGTCATTACTCTTGGGTTATCCTGCTGGCAGGCTACCCCCAGTCGGCCAGAATTCCAAAGTCTAGGTCTGGCGTCGGTTGCTGTCGCCTCTTCCCTGACGTCAGTGTGCCAGGGGTATAAAAGATGCAGCAGATGCCATTTTCTTCAGTCTTTCTTGCCACGCGGTGTCCGAAGCAAAAGCAATTCACAAGTGCTGGTCGGCCGACTCCTGAGATTTTCAAAGCTGAATTTCAGAACCGATGTCTTCATTAAAGCTAAGTACCCCGTTGGGGAAACTTTTTTCTTGCTCCAGACCGATGCCAAAAAAAGTTAACAGTTGTATTTCTTGTGGGAAGCAAATACTTCATAAGGATTTTCACTCTTACTGTATTCCTTGCCTAGGCCCTGATCACAACGTTGCTAGCTGTCGGTTTTGTGCTAGATTCAACCAACGCACTATCAAGCGTCGGTTCAATTTTGCATTTCATTATTTTGGCCAACGATTTAATTACATAATGCTGATGGAACAGCCGACAACCGGAGTTTACAAAAAACACAAGGACAAGGATAGGCATCCGAGGTCCAAAACCGACGACGAAGCGTCTTCTAGGCCAGTCGCTGGTTCTCAGTGAGGCACTTTCGCAGCCCCTGCTGCCCGCTACCTCAGAGACACAGGCTGCTACCAACTCCCACATGGAGCCGACTGGGCCTCTGGAAACTCAAGGTATTGGACACTCGGAAATCAATCCCTCAGGTGGGTCCGGAGCCGCTGAGCAGGCATTGGCTTCTGAGGGTGTCTTCAGACCTACTCAGCTGTATATTAAGCCATCCTCAGCTTCAAAGACAAAGACTAAAGCAGCTCAAAGACAAAGAAACAAGTACAGCATTCTCCTATTCAGACGTCCATGCCTAAAAAACAGATGCTCAAAATGGCCGAAGACCTAATTACTTTGATCAGGGGCTCCCATCCCCCTCCTGATGAGAGGCCTAGGCAAGAGACAGCGTATGATTCTTCTGATCAGGTATGTATTTCCTCTGATTCCTCTTCTGAACAGGATTACTCCATGCTTCCCTATGAGAATTCTGATGCTGAAGAATCCATTCCTTCAGCCTCTCCTCCTGAGGACTATTCTTTTGGGGAAACACTGCATACTATGAGGGAGCATTTCCACTGGGAGAGTCAAGAATACTCTTAAGTCCAAGAAAAGGCTCAGAGACTTTCTGCTCCTTCCTCAGCACAGACCCCCAGCCATTCCACCTGTTCTAGACATTGTAGATGATGTATTTTCAGAGTACGGACTGTCACCTGACTCTTTACCCCCTGCACCTGCTAAGCCAGACAGATACTACAGGGTTCTGGATTCTCATAAATTCCTATATAAAAACCCCGCTGCTGACCCAGAAACTATATCTGAGGGTCCCAAGGGGGTTAAGGGTTCCACTGCAAAAAACCCTGTCCCCCCTGATAGGGATTCTAGGGCTCTAGACAGATGGAGGGAAAAAGTATACACTTCTGCCACCCTGGCTGTAAGGGCTTTAAATTGTCAATTTCATATGCTTAAATATCAGCAATTTTTAATGTCATTACTTAAACAGAAAATGTTGACAAATACTGAATGTTCAGAGAACAAGGAATTACAGGATTTATTGCATGCAACTGAGCAAGTGGGAAAGCATACTTTGCAATGTGGTTATGATTCGCTGGAGGCCTCTTGCAGGGCTGCTGTTACAGGTTCTGTTATTAGAAGGCATGCTTGGTTAAAGGAACAAAATCTGCCTGATCATGTTAAAGCAAAATTATTAGATGCACCATTACAGCATGATACTTTGCTTGGTACTAAAGCAGAAGAGGTGTTGAAAAAAATGGAGGATAAAGCAAAATCCATGCAGACAGTCAAGGATTTCTTACAGGTACAGCCACCCAGGTTTAGCAGGAACTGGCCTTCTAAAAATTGGTCCTTTCCATTCTCAGACAGACCACAAAGAGGCAGATACAGGTGTCCCAGAGGCAGATCTCAGCCCCAAGGCTCATACAGGCCTAAACAATGGGGTGCTCCTACCTCCAAAAGTGGAGAAGACAAATCACAGCCTTACAGGAAACAGTCCCAATGACTTTCCTCTACCAGTTCCAAGCAGTTTTCTTTTGACAGCCCCCTTAGGGGGAAAAATAGCACTTTTTTCATCAAATTGGCAAATGGTTACCCGAGACAAATGGGTTCTGAACATAGTGTCCCAAGGCTACAGGTTCCATTTTCACACTCTACCAAGGTCAAAGGGCATGCCAGACCTGCCACACAATCAATGGGCAGAGGCACAAAAACAAATTACAGCCCTCATGGACATGAGGGCCATTCAGCAAGTACCACAACAAGAACAAGGCAAGGATTTTACTCCAGACTTTTCCTAGTACCCAGGAAGGACAAAACCTGTAGACCGATTCTGGGCCTGTCTACACTAAATACGTTTCTGGAAGTTCCAAAATTCAAGATGTTGACTCTTCAGCAGCTACTACCCATGCTGGGCAAGAGGGCTTGGCTAGTAACTCTACACCTAAAAGAGGCATACCTGCATGTCCCAATCAGACAATCTTGCAGAAGATACCTCAGATTCATAGCTGGCTCAATGCATTACCAATTCTCTGCACTGCCCTTTGTCTTATCTATTGCGCCCAGGGTCTTTACAAAATGCCTGGCACCAATAATTGCATTTTGCAGACAAAAAGGAATTCAGATATAACCCTACTTGGACGACTGCCTAATTCAAGCAGAGAACAAAGACACTCTACTAAAGCATCTGGCATTTGTAAAATGATTACTAATTGGCCTAGGGTACACAGTAAACGAAAATAAATAAAAATTAGTGCCCTCTCAAGAGATAATATTCCTGGGTGCAAGCTTAAATACAACTGCCCAGATGGCTTATCTCACGCCAGACAAGCAAAAACAACTGACTACTTACTTCAATAAATTGGCAACAAAAACACACTTATCTGCATGGAAAATCCTGCAGGCCTTGGGTTTCATGGCATCCTGCATTCTACTAATTCCATATGCCAGACTGTATATGAGGAAGCTACAATGGTATCTGAAAAGTGTTTGGACTCAGCATTGCCACAGCCTGGAGACAGTAATTTCACTCATTCCCTGCTTACAACAGAAGTTTCAATGGTGGGCAGAAGCCTGTCACCACAACAAGGGTCTGCCATTCAGTTTACCCATAGTCAGACAGACACGGACAATGGACGCATCAGATTATGCCTGGGGGGCCCATATTGCAGGAAAATGTATCCAGGGCACATGGCCTGCAAACCAGATGCATCTTCACATCAATCAAAAAGAGGTGCTAGCTGTTCAAAATGCCCTGGCAGCTTTCAAGGACCTACTTCATCCAGGACAATTACTGATAAAGACAGACAACACTACGGTCATGTGGTACATAAACAAGCAGGGAGGTACTCATTCCTACCCCCTCTGCAGACAAGCAATGACCTTATGGAACACAGCATTGGCCTTTCAAGTTCACCTGCAAGCACAATTCCTGCCAGGAAAAACAAATACTCTGGCAGACGAACTAAACAGAAACCTCATGGATCCCCACGAATGGAAACTGGATCTGCAAATCTTCAGGATGGTAATAAGGAAATGGGGATGCCCAGACATAGATCTATTTGCCTCCCCTCACAACTGTCAACTGCAGAGATTTTGCGTAAGGATTTACCACAAGCAAGCATGAAAAGTGGACGCCCTGTCATTCAGCTGGAAAAATCTAACAGTATACGCTTTTCCCCCACTACCTCTCCTTCCCAGAGTACTCCTAAAGGTCAGACAAGAGAAGGCAAAAATGATTCTGATTGCACCAGACTGGCCACGCCAGCACTGGTACCCAATCCTAAAGAGCTTGTCTCAAGGTCCAGCATGGATACTGCCTCAAACTTCTCATTTGCTGACCCAACAAACAATCAGATCCTGCACAGCCAACTCAGGACCTTAAATCTGGCAGCATGGCGGATAATGTAGCCATTCAGAACACTCCTCTTTCAAAAGCTGTTATGGATGTTATCTTGGAGGCCAGGAGGCCCAGTACCAGAAAATCTTATGCAGAAAAGTGGAAGAGATTCTATGCTTGGAACCAGGAACAAGGCATTGACATGCTTGTACCAAACATTCCTCAGATTTTACAATACCTAACTGAAATGCTGAACAAAGGCCTTTCTTTCTCATCAATTAAGATTCATGCCAATGCCATTTCTGCACATTACAATACGGAACCACCTATCTTTTCTCATCCTTTAATAAGGCAGTACCTCAGAGGGGCCAAAAACATTAGGCCTCCAAAGAGAGCACCAATTCCGGCCTGGGACCTCAGTTTTATTTTGGAAAAACTCACACTGCCTCCTTTTGAGCCAGCATCAACAGCGGATATTAAATTCTTATCCTGGAAAACAGCTCTGCTCCTAGCCATAACCTCTGCAAGGCGAGATCTGGCTAAAGCATTTGGTACAGTAACCCACTCAGACGATGTCAACAAACTTAAGGAACTAGGTGTAATCCCCTTTATAACATGCTGGATGGATAGCTGACTCACTGATAGGACCCAGGAGGTTAAATTTGGTGAGGCCACCTCCTCAAAGAGGCTGGTCACCACTGGTGAACCCAGGACTGTGTGCAAGGCTCACTCATCTTTGGCACCTACTTCTCGGATGTCAAAGCCAATGTCAGAGGCCTCTGGCTAACCAAGTTCATGGCTTAAAACTCAATACCAAGAAATGCATTATAGTACCCTTTGGGAAGTTGGCCACCCCAGGTAACTATGTCATCAATAAAACACTCCTAAAAGTTGATTCATTAGTCAGGGGTCTGGAAACCCATGTAGATAGTAACCTAACCTTCAACCAGTATGTGTCCAAGGTAGCAAGAAAGTCCTTCAGTGTTGCTTAACTTATAAACAATGGCATGTCATCTAGGTCCAGAGAGGTCATCTTACCACTTACTCTGTTCTCATCAGACCCATCATAGAGTATATTGTCCCCTTTGGTATGTACCTGACCAGACACATGCAGCAATTGGAATTTCCACAAAGGTTCTTTACAAAAAGAGTACAGGGAGTAAACACAATATCCTAGGCTAATGGCCTCAAAGCCCTGAGTCTTTATTCAGTATCATGCAGAGTTCTGAAAGTTGATCTTTGCCTGGCATACAAGCCATCCCTGGACCTTGTTTTGATGAACCTTTTGTGCATCCATAAAACGAACCACATCAGCTCTACTAGATTAAAAGACCTAAATTTTGCCTGAGACATAAATAGGGCATGTTGGAGAGACAGATATGTTTCTCATAGAATTCCCATTCTCTGGAACAGGCTCTAACCCTATTTAAGCACAACTTGGACCAATCAATGGATAATCAGAAATTCACCCTTGGTCTGGTGCCTATGTCTGCAATGGACCTAGGCAGTCAGTAAATCACCCCCTATAAAGTTTGTGGGTCATATTTGGTTTGTATGGCTAGACTTATAAGGATCCTAGTGGTTGTTAGCCTCGTATACCATTATGAAACTATTGTTGGAAACTGTTTTATATGAATAAATGTACTTTTGTCTTGAATACCCTTAGTTAATAGTTACATAATTAAGACATTTTTGTCTATTATGTGTTATTAAAGTTCTTTGTGCTTTTTATTTTATGGAAATATTAAAAGTGTTTCTGTCTTTTGTGCAGTTAATACATCTGGAAATCAAGCCTGCAATTCGAAACCAGATTATTCGAGAGCTGCAGGTTCTGCATGAGTGCAATTCTCCCTACATCGTTGGATTTTATGGTGCTTTCTACAGTGACGGAGAAATCAGTATTTGCATGGAACATATGGTAAGAATGCTGTTGGCCTGTGACTGATGCGAGTGTGCAGTTACTATAGTTCATTGACTTTCTTAGAGATTCCCATAGCTGTGGAGAGGTTAGAATCATCGTGGGCTGCAACAGAGTGCATTTACATTACAAGGTTTGTTAAGTCTTTTGTCACCAATCTGTACTGTGATATATAACTGGGCATGTCCAGTTTTGTAGTGTGTGCGACATTATACAGTTAGATTTTTCCCATTCTAAAATGAACTGTGTTCTCCATTGATAGTGTTTTAGCCATGTTGCTTACTTGCTAGTCATCAGTAGTATGTTCCAGTAGGATACACCACAGTAGTGTTTGCACTAGAACAGCATCTGTGATACCACTACTGCAGTAAGTGTTTTGGTGGTTTCAATAATTATTTCGTATAGAAAACTAGTTGCTGACACTGACAGATGTTCTTAAAGGTTATGTAATGATCCAGAAGTGGTACGGAGGACATGCATGTGTGTGTAAAATTCTAGTAAAAGTGGTGATTTGTATACACTTTTTATTTATTTGTGATTACTTAATTTAGTAGCTACTATTCATTTAGATTATTAATTTCATCTTAATTGAAGAAGGTGTATCCTCCTTGCTCCTAAAATATGGGAGTCTTCCACCACTTAAAGGAACTACAGTCCCCCCTTCCCCACTTTCAGAGATTAACTTAAAAACACTTCCACACCAAATCAAACTGTACTTGCCTCACTGCGGGCCATATCACATAAGGACCACTCAACCTTTAGCTTTATTCTGTCTCAAGTACTAACATCTTTTAAGTCCACCTCCCTGCCCTGACTCTTACTACCACACAGTATTTCCACAATTATGTAAACTTGAAAAATAAAGTATGTAAATTTATAAAATGTGCATTTCTCTCATAATTGTTGCTACATCTATTAATTGCTACTGCACAGTTTGTGATATATTGTTGCTTTCTGTTCTGCTTTTGAAATATACAGCTTACTGCCTTTATTATTTCACCTGGACAGTACCTGCAAATGGTCAGTTGTGATCAATGTATTATCAATGTATTACCCCAGCAGATGTGTGTAAAATAAAATAAAATGAAAGTGATAAAAATGGCATTAAGACTGCAGTTGGGTTATTCTAGATTTTCTTGTACGATTCACAATTAGAAACATTAATTAATAAAAGGGTATTTTAAGTCTGTAACTTGTTGGCTGCATACATATATCACCTTTCAAATACCATTAGAAAGGCTACACACTGGTTACCTGTGTCTGTCCATCACACTGATCAGCCTCCCCAGATTTTTCATCCTAACCTTTCCTCTTCTGGACACATTTTCCTGGAGCATTCCTTTGGTAAAATTACTAGAACTCTGCTAACCCAGTACTTTTTGTTGTGATGGCTGAATATTTTACAGTCCTCATTAGTTATATTTTGTTTTTATTAAGTACTGATTATTCAGGGGCACCGTTGGTCACACAGATGAGATACAGTACAGTTTACATCCAGGTAAACAATATTTGATGCAAGTTCACATTCAAGTAAGCAGATACTGAGGTGCTTATGAAAGGAGACAAATGCGGATCCAAATCCAGTTTACATTTGCCCCATTAAAAGCCCTTTACCACCTTTTCTTCACGTGTTGCATTAGCCTATTTTAGTGTATTTCACATCCTGGTAAATGATTCATTAGTTAATCTGCTGTGTATAAATTACTATCTTGTCTTTTCTGGAATCCATTTCCATTCATGATCATTGAGTTTTAATTTGTTTTTAACATGTTATTTTTCTTCTCCTTTGTGGCACCCCTTCCACCTTCCATTTCATTATATTAGAAATTTGTACAACTTTTGCCTCACTCTTCTAAGTACACTAACCCACTGCATGACTTTGCTGGTGTTCCCCAATGCTTCCATTCTGTTTATCATTCTTGTAGTAGCCCATTGTGTGCCTTTTAATAGTCTTGTGATAGTTTTGTGTTTAGATGTCTTCTTTAGTGTGATTAAGATGTTATCTCATATAATTTCAAAGTTCAGATTGATAAATATGGCAGCATTTCTAACTGTTGCAAACATTATGATGGCTGCAGAGTTTGCAGAAAATGAAGAAGAGATTTTATCAGAACAGAGAAAAAGTAAGTCTCAGTCTAGAATTTGAGAGAATGATAAGGTAATTATGAAGCTTTAAGTGAAAGATGTTGGAATTGCTCTAGAAGGGATAATGCATGATTTGTCAGGAATGTTAGTGTGATATACTGCATAAGTGTAATCCTATGAAACTTAAGAGAGCTATATGATTCCATGTTGTTGTTAAAACTTAAAGTAAGGATGATGGTTGAAAAACTGGTGATTTATGGCCAAATGATGTAAATGAAACACTGGTTGATTTTACTAAAAAAACAAGAAGGTGAAATTGGTGATTAAGTTGTGTTTTAAAGGATGAGGAAGATACATACTGTTTGGACTTTGGAAAGCTTCTCTAGCATACCATCTTTGGTTTTACAAAGAAATTATTGTGCATTGAAAATGCATACAAAATATGTTTGTTAATGTCCGAAAGAAAATATGAGAAACGGGATAATTATGGTTCAGTTTATTTATTAATATTAAAGGAACCAGTTGTGATAACCTGGAAGGAGATGCACAGTAGGAGGAGGTTGACCTCTTCCCTTTACTTATCTAGGTAATTGACTAAGTAAAGTAGTGGAGGAACTGCTGATTATACCTGCTGAGGTTTTGATTCCTTGTTGTTTTCAGTGCTGATTATAGTATTTCTGTAACAATCAATGCAAATTATTGAAAATTGTTACTTTATGTTAATCACGTTTACCTATTAGCCACAGACTGGTCTATACTCTTAGGCAACTGGTTTAAAATTGTTAATGCAAGTTAAGATATTGTGAGGACTTTGTATGTAGCTGTTCGATAAGCTGCTCTCTCTGGATTTTCTGTACAAGAAAAAGTGGTTTATGTAACTGACATATGTATGAACAGATTGCAAGTACTAATATGTTATGATATTTGTGTTAAGCTGATGACTGTGTCTGCTGACAAACTGGAATTAATTAAGCTTGATTAAATGCCGTTAGATGAAAGTATTGATATTGTTGAAAAGATATTCATTTTTATATAACTGCTTTATTATATTAATTTAAAATATTGGTTTAAAGTAGACATAGTAAGGCCTTGGTGAGTCTAATTATGATGACTGCCAAAAAAGTGATTACTAGAAAATGGAAATCAAAGTCTAAACCAACTTTACTAGAAGAAGCATAGATAGTAACAGAGATAAAACAACTGGAACTGGGATCTTTAGAAAATGGTAGGAGCAAATTACATAGGAAAAAAATGGGAACTGTGGGAACAATATGTGCAGATGAGGAACTGGGTTTAAAAGAAACCAGGATCTGAATGAGCTATGCAGTGTTTGACTAACAATGTGTTAAAAGTGATATGTAATGTTTGCAGCTACAGTTGTATTGCACGGTTTGGAATGCAAAATGTTTGCAACTGAGATTGCATCACTATGGTTTATTGTCATTTATATAAATGTAACATGGCCAGTATCATTCATGATAATTTAATAAAATGTTTTTTGTTTTAAAAAGAAAAAGTTTTCAGTCTACAGGTGCTTAGTGGTGAAAGCTGCAAGTAAATTTTATGTAGTTTATAAGTTTCGTGTGAATTTTCATATTAACACTTTTATAGTTCATGTAACCAAAGTGAGTTTGAGTATAGATGTGGACAATGCTGCAAATAGTCTTGAGAAGTTTCATGTTAGGATGGCAGACCTAGGACTACCCTTGTGTTACTCATTTAAAATTAATTTGATAATTTCTGTTTAAAGAGTTGTTAGATGTGCCTGCTGCTAAAGCGTTAAGATGTATTTATATATCCCATTGTTGAAAGTTGTGTGAATTTTAGCATACATAATAACGTGGTAATAGAATGACTGAATGCATACATTTCTGGCTACAAGATGAGCTGAGACTGCACTTGAAGCCGTTTTAGTTAAATATTGTTATATATATATATATTCAAATGGATGCTTGTAAGACACTGTTTACTTTTACAGTTTGCATCAAATTGAATTCCATATTTAGCGAGTACTGCTGATATGTATAATTTTGGTAGCCCTATGTTAAGATGCTAGTTTTAATTATATTATGTGAGTTATCCTTGTATTGGTCAATTTTTTTGTAATTCTAGCCAGTTATTTTCCCCTTCTTGTGTGTTTAAAAAAATGTAATCCTTTCTGATTGGCATGGCTGCAGTTCTTCCATTTCCAGTATCTTGCCTATCTTTTGATGACTAATTATGATTAGTTTTATTGGTACTAGTACCTCCGATAAACTAGTTTAAATATGCTAGAGTGTGATATTGTTGAAGATGGGTTGGAGTGCTGTATAATATCTATGTTATAGTGCAGTTAGTAGTGTTGCTATGTTTTGATGGGAGACATCCAGCTCCTATATCTATTGAAATGAGTGTTACATCCATTGTTTGCTCAATGTATTGAAACATGTTATTCAGAAAGAGGATGATAAGGTATTCAGCTGAAGTATTTGTGTGATAACAAGAGGCTTGTGTATCTCCGAAGGATTTGCTGGATAGTAGATGGAAATGAGATTACACCATGACCTGGATAATGAAAGTTTGATTGCAGTCTAAATGTAACTTGGGATACCAGAGAGATTTTATGATTTTTTTCTTACAACTTGAATAATGTTTGACATTGCAAATGGCACTAAGATATTTTTAATATTTCTGGTAACAATAATAAGAAATATTAGTGGTAGCACTGTAGGTCATTAATACTTTGACTTGCAGATGACATGCAGACTATTATGGAATTAAATTTTTAAGTGAGTTCTTTGCAGGGATGACTTAGTTTTTCCCCTGCTATTCACCCACCAGGTTTATTAGTAGTTTAGTTTGGAAAGCTTTGTGACTGTCCTTCTCAGGGGGTGCACTATATATATATATATATATATATATATATATATATATATCTATATGTGTGTGTGTGTATGTACATGCATGTATGTATGTATGTATATATATATATATATATATATATATATATATATATATATATATATATATATATAGTAACTGGAGATATGGCTAATTATCTCAATCAAGTGTGTTTAAATAATAAGGGTCTCACAAATCTCAGAACAAAGGATCTTCGTATGCTTCAGCAGATCAGTCAAACGAGGTAGATTCATTACTCAGTATCTGCGTCACCTCTGGAGTAGATTCCTCTGTAGTGTCATACACTATCTTCCTTCAAAAAGGACTGGGATAATTGGATGGGTATTCAGAATTTTACCCTGGGCCTGACTGGTATAGTCCTCCTTGAGAGAAGGAAAGTACAGTTTATGGTGGGTACTGGCAGGGTGGAATGTTTTCAAGACTCAGTACCCTTGATCTTTTTATGACTCCCATGGGTTTGATTAATGATTGAATGTTTATTGGTAGACAACCAAGTTCAGGGAACTTTGTTTTTTCAAGAAGAAATTTTGGAAGATTTCATGATGTTTAATCAATTGCAACTGATGCAGCTGGTCTTGAAGTAAGTAGAAATTTGAACTAAGTCTCTCTTATTTATCACAGGTCTCGTTTCCTGTTGATTATGCTAATGGGCAAGCCTGTCTAGTCTTTGAAGAAAACATGCGCATATAATACACTGCTTGAAGTTAGTTCTGGATGACTGGAGAATGTTTGTTAAAATTAATGTATTTGATTATCACAGTTTAATAGGGTCTATGTGCCCTCCTTGGCCAGTGTGAATCTGGATCGAGAAATAAACAAGAATGGTGACTTAATAATTAGACTTTGTAAAACAGGAATAAGACTCTTCCAAGAATAAGTAATTTTATTAGAAATAAATGCCCCAAAAGAGATGACAGGTTTAATTTTATAAGGCCTCATTCCTTACAGTGCAGACAATAGACCCAAATTAATAGTAAGTAGGAGTGTTTAATGTGATAAGATGAGAACAGGAGGTAGATTACACCGAAATAATAAGGATTTCCTTGATGAGAGTAACTAGGGAGATTAATGTGCAGAATACCAGCAAGCAACTGTCACAAAGCAATAGGCTGGTGAGGGGGGTTACTGGAAAGTTGGAAAGAAGTGACATGTATGTATGAGTTGGAATGAAGTGACATGTATGTACAAGTGTAATATAAAGATTATGACTGTTATTTCTATGGACTGAAGCAAATTCAGCTTTAAAACAGGGTTCCCCTTTGCCCTTTATTATGGTAATTGAATTTGACTGGATGTCTGTAGTATCATGTTTCATGATTAAGGTGCAAAACATATATCCAGCTCACTTTCATTGTTTTTGAGGTGGATATTTTGTAAATATTTTTTTCTGGATTTATATTGATTCTTAACTGTAGTTATCAGTTTTTCAATCAGAAGATAAAAATTATTTTTTTAAAAAGAAGTCATTGATCTTTTTCTTCTAATAAGGCCTGCAGACTCACACATGCTATTCTGTAATGTATGATCTCTAGTGCTTCGTTTGCTTTGCTCCTGGATGTTTGTACTCACCTATTGTAGTGTCTGATGTAATTTATTTTCATAGGGCTGATCATCAAGCCAGGTTTTTTACACTCTCTTTTTCATTTTCACCTAGAATGCATGCCCTCAACTGATGGTCTAGTGTTTGGTTTCTTCTTCATGCCAGAGTGCATTGTTATGTGTTTATGTACCTTTGACCTCATCCTCCAGTTGTTGGGCCAAACCATTAGCGTGTTCACATCCATCAGAAGAGACCTATCAGTTGCTCAACACCTAGAACTTCCTGCTTTCTAGGTAGTCAGTGAAGCCAGGCTGAAAATGCTAAAAAGTACTGAAACCACAATAAAGAACTGGGAACCACATTGAGATGCTTGATGAAAACCTCCTTCTGACTATCCTTTTCTGGCCCTAGAATCTCAATACTTTCAGCTTCCCTTACATTCCAGCTTAAAACCATCTGAGTTTATTATGCTTTCCTCTGTGGATAGAATCAGAAGTGTCTTTAACACTGACTTGTACTGTACTTGTATATTCATAACACAAGGTTAAGGTAATGTGACAAAACATTCCGTTATTCATTCTGATTCGTTATCTCATTGTGAAACTCACTGGTCTGTCCTTAAGCAGTATGTGTAGCTGTTTTCTTAACCGGTGTTTAATTAATTTAGTAGTCTGTAGTTTCTTGTGTTCCTTCTAGATCCAGTCTTCTTAAGAAGTGTAATAGTTCCTATTTTCTTGCCATAGATATCTAAGCAGGGACTGACTACCTGGGTACATACAGTCTGGACTCGTATAGACTAACTCTATGGTTGGACAGCATTGGGGAAATGAGAAAGTCCACAAAACAGTTCATGGTAGTCTTGGGCTTTTACTTTTTCCATTCTCCTCAGGGAAAATAAATGACTTTTGAGATTGCACAGATCAATGATTTATTGGGAAACTGACAGCATACATCATCTTTCTTTTCACTTTTCTGCCATCAAGTAAAGCAGTTATGTCTGATAATATGGTATGATTCTACCCTGCCAGATTTTTTGGGTGGAAAGTGGATCAAAACAGGAAATGCACTTCATGTGGGCATAAGATACCCAGTTCTGATGCCCACAGGAAGTGTGTGTATTGTTTCGGCCCAGCTCACCTTCACATTTCTTGTAAAATCTGTGCAGGTTTTAATGATAGGCATAATAAACTGATTCAAAGGTATATGTTGCCTGCTTCTTCATCTGCAGTTCCTTCAGCATCAGGGCTCAAACCCCCCACGAGAAGTCAAAAAAGTTCAAAGGTGAGGGAATCTAAGAAGTGCTCCCTGTCCGATCTCCATCTTCCACTCCAAGTTCAGAGCCGCCATCTAAAATAAAACGGGTCTCGGATCCAACCTTGTTGGACACTACTACAGCCAAGACTAAAAAGGTTTCGGCTCTGGCTTTGCCAGATTCAGTTACATGTCTGAGCAGGTTTCCTCAAATCCATTCTCAGAGCTTCTCTTCTGAGCCAGTTTCTCTGAGATTGGAGTCCTCTTTATTGCAGGAGACTCCTAAAAAGACTTTTTGTCCTCCCGCAGCATCCTTCTCCATCAAGTCTTCCCAGAGTCTTTCTAAATATGATGTGGATAGGATGATGAGAAAGTTTCTTAGAGCTCAGATCCAGATTGGGTCCTTCAGGCTCTATCCCCCATCAGATCTGTGAGTCTGCAACCTTCAAACCCTTTAGTAACTCCTTCTCCGATCAGACCTTTAGTTTTAAAGTTGTTGGATCCAAAAATCCCAGTAGTCAAGGTGTCAGATCCGAGAATGTTACCTTCCTCAACTCCGACTCCTTACTCGATCCATTCAGCTCTGAGTATTTTGGAGCAGAACAACTCTCAGAGCTGAAGTGTTGGGACCAGGTGGATGACTTTGACTCCAAGGATTTCAGAGCTGTTGCTTCCCCTTGGCTCATGGGCATTAGACAGCTTTAGTCCAATTCCCTCCTCAGGGGTGGAACCAAGGGGGAGTGGAAAGTTGGCTGTTCCTTGAGCTTCAGCTCCAGTGAGGCTGATTTCCACTTCTCCTGGACCTTCTGCCTTCGAGGTAGTGGAAAGGGTTTTCTCCCATCCATTGGGTCCTTCAACTATCACCTCTTTGGATCCTATTCCCATCCCTTCACTAGATCTGACTGCTAAGTCTCATCATCTTACTCCACAGGGACAGCCAACCCATAAGACCTTCAAGGCACTCTCTGCACAGGGTTTTCCCCTTTCTTCCAACTCCTCTCCAGAGTATCCCGCTGAGGAGGTTCCTCAGAAGAAACAGTGAAAAAGGAGGCATTTAGATTCCCCTCATTAATCATTGACAGAAGACACTGATTTTGATGTAGGAGAAGGGTCCCCCAGATCTCCACCAGAAGACATCTCATTTGGAGACATTTTATAAATCCTGCATCAAAAGGGTGGATGGTCTTTTCAGAACCTTTCTGAGGATTAATCAGTGTTCCTGAAAGCTTTTGGATCTGGCCCATCTACATCTTGAGTTACCCCCCCGGTGGATGAGCTTGACAACCTTTTCTGTCACTGGGCATGGAAGGAGCCAGATTCCATACAGCCCATTATTAAACTCCCAGACAAGATTCTCAGTGCACCAGTAGACAGACAGAATTGGTTCAGGGGTATTCCTGTAGATGCCAGGGTTGTTGTGGCAGCCACAAAAAAGGAGCTAGCTGAACAGTCCATCCCCCTAACAGAGAATGTAGGGCCTTGGACAGACATGGGAAGCAAGGATATGCATCAGTGACCTTTGCTATGTGATTGCTAACTTACCTGGCACAATTTATTAGGTGACAGAGGGACTTAATAAAGGAACTCTGTAATTCTACCCGTGGGTCCATGTAGGTGGAAGAGACAAAAGCTTATTCTTTGTGATTGGCCAACCTACAATCCACATCAAACATGTCCATGAGGTTAATATCTCATATGGCTGAAGGTTCCTCACAGGCTGCTGTTACAGGCACATTCATTAGGAGACATGCCTGGATGCGCTTGTGCGACTTTGAGAAAACCTTTAAAGTGTCATTTATTAATGTTCCTTTTGATGCATCAGTTATCTAAACAAATTAATAAGAACTCCAAATTCTGGATTGTCACGGTTCAGTCTATTCTACCATTGCTCCAGAAAGATGACTAGATGTGCTCTGTAGATCTGAAGGATGCATACTATCACATAAAAATTAACAGACAATCCCAAAGATGCCTTCGCTTCCGTCTGGGAGCCAGTCATTATCAGTTCAGAGCTTGCTCTTTGGTCTCACCACAGCCCAGACTGTTCACCAAATGTACGGCAGTGGTTGCAGATCATCTAAGACTGCATTGGATTCAGGGTGTTTCCTTATTTAGATGACTGGTTTCTCACTGTATCAATGAGACATCTATTGATAACAGCCAGAGACTATCTTCTTCAGTTTACTCGCTCTCTAGGCATCACCGTGAATCTTCCAAAGTCCAAACTTCAGCTAGTACAAGTCTTGGAGTTTATAAGGGCTCACCTAGACACAGTGAATCTTCAAGCGTTGTTACCACAGAGTAGAATTCTCTCTTTAAGGTTACATGTCAGTCAAGTTCTGGCTCATCCTTTTCCTCCAGCCAAACTGGTCTTAAGAGCTTTGGGATTGATGGCTGTTGCAATCACATTAATACCAACAGCTCGTTTTCACATGAGGATCCTTCAGTGAACTTTACAAGTACAATGCTCCATTTTCCACAAACTTTTAAATTTTCTAGGGTATGCAGTGATTCATTACTATGATGGATCCAATTCAACAAGATTTTTTAGTGCTGCCCCTTTATCCTTCCTCCACCCAGTGCCACGTTGACCGTGGATGCCTCCCACTTCAGGTGGGGGGGCATTACTTGGGACGGACTGTCCAAGGCACATAGACCCGAGTAGAGACCAAGTTGCATATAAATGCTGTGGAGATGACAGCGGTCCTATTAACACTGCATACCTTTCAGAGCTCTCTTCCTCTGGGGACAGTTGCTATTCAAACAGACAATATGTTCATGGTTTGGCACGTCATCAAACAGGGGGGAACCAGATTTTACTATCTCTGCCGAGAAGCAGTGAGTGTTTGGCAGTAGGTGATCTCATCCAACCGTTTTCTTGTAACAAAGCACATTCCAGGGAAATCAAATGTACTAGCAGACAGGCTCAGCAGAACAATTCTGATGCCTCATGAGTGGTCTCTCAATCAGTCAGTGGCAAACATGATCTTCCAGCTGTGGGGTCAACAATGCTGTGACCTATTTACCTGTCCCCTCAACAGCAAATGTTGCAAGTTCTTTGTCCTAATTCCTCCTCAGGGACATTCGCCAAGAGATGCTGTAGTCCACATTTGGCCCTCCAGTCTTCTTTATCCCTTCCCTCCCCTACCCTTAACCCCCAAGTTTCTTCAGAAAGCTTTCAGGTTGAAGAGCAAAGTAGTCATCATTGCCCCCTTCTGGCCTTGGCAGATGTGGTTCCCCTTCCTGTTTTCTCATCTTATATGTGCTGCATGGACATTGGACCCCAGTCCAGATCTTCTTTCACACCCATCAGGCCTGACTCATCTGGGCATTCTGGGCCTCAAACTGACCATTTGGTTTCTCCAATTCCAATGATGGCTGGACCTCCCAGGCTTTCATCTCCAGTTCAGAGAATTTTGTTTTCGTCGCAGAAATCCTCTACAGGAAAGATTTGTGAAAATAAATGGAAGAAATTTTTTATGGGCTCAGTTTAGAGATCAGGATCTTTTCTCTGCTCCTATTTCTGTTGTGCTAGAATTTCTAACATTTCTTTTCCAAAGTGGGGCCAGTTTCTCAACTATTAAAGTCCAGCGACCTGCCATTTTGAATTGTCATGTCTGAGAATGTTGCCTCCCTTTTGACATCATCTAGGCTGTGTAAGGCTTTTCTTAACAACACCTTTTTACGTACCCCACCCATAAAGGACCCTATACCACCGTGGGATCTTACTTTGGTTTTACAGAGTCTTAACGTAGTTGCCTTTTGAAACCTCTGCAAAAGTGGACCTCAAATTTCTTTTTTCTTGTAGCCATAACTTCAGCAAGGCAAGTCTGTAAACTCCAAGCACAGTCTTCAAAACCACCTTATTTGGCCTTCCATAATGACAGGGTTGCATTATGTATGAATCCATTCTTCTTACCCAGACTTGCGTCAGAAGCAAATATCACTGAAGTAATCAATTTGCCAGTTTTTTCCCTAAATTTTAGAATAGTGGAGAACACATGCTTCATTCATTAGATTTACATAGACAGCTTTGGTTCTACCTTCATAGAACAAAGCAAATTAGAAAGACTGATCAGTTGTGTATTTCTTTTGCAAAGAACAAATTGGGTACGCCTGCCTCAAAAACTACAATAGCCAAATGGATAACTGAGTGTATTTCTCATTTATATTTCCTTAAAGGTTTGATCTTATCAAAACAACCAAGAGCCCATTCAACTAAGACAATGGCTACATCATCTGCTTTTTGGTCCAGAGCTTCCATTGATGATATTTGTGCAGCTGCCACTTGGTCTAAAGTTCATACCTTTGTAGGGCATAGACATTATCTCCAGAAATAAAGCTGCGTTTGATTCTGTATGGAATATCCTTCCATGAGGTCCACCCATGGTTACTGTAGCCGGGGAATCTGTCCCATCCATTGAGGAATGAATGAAAATGTCAACATCAGATATTTAAGTTATGTACATCCCATAACTATGCATTTGTGTTGTCCAGTTTCATTTTTTGTCAACTTCCCTCATGCCTTCCCCCTTCCATGACTTTGGAAATGACCTGATGGAGTTTGTCAGGAACAATTGTTCCTGTTTGAGCCTCTGTTCTGTTCTATTACAGCTTTTCTTATCAATGTTTTGTGTATATTACCTTTTTCTAACATGGCTTAGAAACTGCAAACTTGATCTGAGGTAACACAGTGATCAGGGGCATTGTGGGTAAAGGGAGGAGCTTGAAAGCCGGATCCTAGACTGTAAAAATAAAGTGGCTGAGAAGGATCTGAGGATTGGATCTGAACCTATCCATTGAGGAAGAATGAAAATGGACAAAACAGATGCATAGTTATGGTAAGTACATAACTTAATTTTTTTCAAAATCGAATGCTGCCTTGCATTGGTAATGTGCTGCAATGATATGGTAAAATTAAGGAAAGGAATTGTGAAGTGGCATAAAAATATGCAATAAAATATGCAGGTTCATCACACACTCACCAAATAAAAACAAAAAAACAAATGTCTTCCTTTCAACTCAAGCGCAGACCTCCTTCTTGGATCATAACCATTCAAACTACTACAAAACCAAACTTTCTGTCCACTAGCTTCCAAATTAATATGAAACTCCCCAACTTACAACCTTAAAAATCTTGACCAAAAAAATCTTGACCACTCTTTACCCTCATTACATACTCTTCAAACAAAACTTTAATACACAAATCATTGATTCTGTCTACTAGGTCCCGAAGTCTCTGAATCCATACCAACCTCACTTAAGGACACATCCTCTTACGTGCAGGAAGAATACAGAGATGCATTTGGAAGGATACTGAACAGGAACAGGAGTTTAGGTGGGAGTAGAAGTCAGTAGTATAAAAGGACACATTTGATGTGAGGGCCAGTTGTGTGGAGAGCTTTAAAATCTCCTTCACTTGTCAGAGAATACTCTCTATATATATATATATATATATATATATATATATATATATAGATAGATATATATATTTATGCATACACACACAAGTAGACGGAACCTACAGAAATTCCTGAAAATTATAGGATTGGAATGCATCTCAGTTAGGTCCTATGGGAAAAATTACAGCGCTGTGGTCTGATTTGAATAATGATGTGGTAGCTGCATGTATAGGGCATGTTGGTGTTATATTTGTAATTCTCAGCTAAAATACACTTCTTGAAAATGATAAAACCTCAGTGTAATATCTCACATCACATAACCTAATGAAGTCATAAATTCCTACTTACTGACATATTCCCAATTCCATCTGCTTTAACCCCTGTATATTTGAAACACTTGTCATACTAATGTACTGTTGAAGTACTTCCGACTCTAGGTTTCTATTGTAAGCAGTCTCTGCCATCTTTATAATCGTTTTTTAGAAGTTACACTAATTTAAATGTAACTGTATGTAACAATGCAATGCATGTTTTATACTGTCTCTAACTCTACATAAATTGCATATATGTATGTTTATCTCTGTTACTATATATAGTTCTTGTATGTTCTCAACAATTGTATAATTATATATAACTTGTCTCTTGCACTATATCTCTGTAACTGCCAAACGTTAATGCTTTCCTGGGCTGAGACTAGTACAATAAAAGTGCCTGTAGCATTTGGCCACCTGTGGAATTTACAGGAAGAATACAAAGATGCATTCAGATGGCTACAGATTACTATGTTAAGCAGCAAATAAGTGTATTACTGTTATCATCATCAGGACATGTATTATGCATAGATTCATGTGTGTATACTAGGCTGTCAGTTGAGTACAACATTAGGAGCCTGGCCATTGCCATTTGCACTGCTTGCTGTCTCTCTCCATAAGTGAACGAGGGGCTAGACCACAGTTGAATTTATGGAGCTCACCCATTCACCCATGTTGGATTGAAAGAGAGTTAGGGGGCTATATAGTTTGATTTGGAGATGGAGCTTCTTTCATAGGTAAGGGATCATTTGGAAGCATCTTCTGTTAGAATTACAGTGCATATTTAGGTCCATAAAATGTATGTTGGTGGTGCTAATTGTTTTATGAACATGTAAACGATAAGGAAGGACAGAGCCATGTGCAGCTTTGTAAGCTAAGCAGAGGTTACCATGTAGAAGTTTCTAGAAAACAAAGTAGAATGATTTGTCTTTCAGATGTTCTGCCTACTTAGAGAGCTCATGCCTTAGATTTTCTTGTAGTGGAAATATTGCATTTTTTTCTAGTTGGATAGATACATACCAAAGGGAGCATTATATTCTGCTATGGATAAGGGAGGAATAGAGAGAGGCAGAACTTCCTTGGACATGGAAGATCGTTTTTTTTAGATATTAATTGTACTAAGTAGAATAATTACTTAACAATAATTGGTATGTGGTGAGTAGAAAAGAATTTGATTTTCACAAATGTATCTCTTGTGACTATATCTGTTTTGAGGGGGAGGGTATCATTTATGATATAGTTGCAGAGTTGTTCTTGCTTCCCAAAGAGTATAAATACTGTATTTCCTTGCATTGAGCCTGTGTCATGGTCCTGGCACCAGGAGAATTTGGGGGGTTAGTCCATTTTGGAGGATATAGATGTCATCTTGTAAGCTGCTAATGACTCCCAGATTTGCAGACTTCAGGAAACATGGTTCCCAGAGACATTTGATGTCAGTTTGGTCATCAGCAAAGTGTATGCTGAACAGGAAGTGGTCCCAAAACAAATTGTAATTGTCAAACTTTAATGCTTTCCTGGTCTGAGACTGAAATTGGTCCTTTGTGATCAGTGGTCTAACATGGTTAGCATGTTTAAATAAAATTAAACTGCTTGTTGTATTTGGCCATCTGTGGGATGCCCTGGTGGGATGCCACTGGTGACCTACCTTTTCAAGGAGGGTACGCCATCAAGTCTGAATCTGTGCATCCTTTCTAACAACTTGCTTACTATCTTAGTTATATGAGTGCTAAAATATAGTTAAGTCAATTCCTTACAAATGCTAGTGTGGGGGATAGTGACAAAGGTCTTGATTAAATCCAGACAGGCTGTTGTCCAGTGCTTCAGTGACTTTTTCATAGAAATTTGCTAGATTTAGTAGGCAGGACCTACCTTTCACAAAGCCAGATTGGTTATGATCAGGGACATGTGAGCTGGCAGTATCATTGTTTACATGTTCCTCAACAATATGGTCCCTCAGTTAAATATGATGCTGCTAAGGCTAATTGATCTATAGGCCACTGGTGGGGCCACCCTTGTGGGGAAGTAACACAGTAGCTGTCCTCCAGTCCTTAGCCACATACCCAGTGGAAAGACTAAGACTGAATAGGTTTAAGAAGGAATTGGTTGAGGTAGTGTTTTATAATGACAAGGAGACAACATGGTGTGTTGCCTGATTAATGGAGCCAGTATTTTTAGTTTTAGAGATGGATTTTAAGATTTGTTCCAGGAGTAAATGTAGTGGGTAAGTGGTGCAAACTGAATGGAATGAGACGGGGAACAGTGAGAAGATAAAGGAAGAAGTTTGAACTCACTTTATCTGTTAATAATATTATCAATGTATTACAGGTGACAGCGGGTGGTACCAGAGGGGATCAGTTCTGTTCAGCGTGAGTATTATTAATAAGATTCCTGACATAATTATAAAAGAACTTTGCAGTTATCTTTGGATAAGTTGTCAGTATTTAATTTGTGCATGGTTCTTTTCTTATGCTTTTGATGTCACTTCTGTCTTGGGGCAATTTATTTCTTAGAGCTCACAGTTGTTTACCATGTATTGTAAAGTTGGTTGAAAATGAGGCTTCATTATAAGGGTATGTTTCTAAGTTTGACATTTTACTTGCTGTGGATGGTGATATATGCCTTAATGCAGGAGTTTAGGTGGGAGAAGAAATCCGTGGCATAAGAGGGCACATTTTATATGGGGGCCTGTGGGGTGGAGAGGTTTGAAATCTCCGTAAGTTGTCAGAGAGTACTAGAAGATGGGGCCTGTAGAAATTCCTGAAAATGCTGGGATTGGATGGAATTTTAGTTGGGGTCCTTAGGGGGGAAAGTTATAGAGTAGTGGTGTGATTTGAATAGTGATGGGGCAACTACAGATATGGAACATGTTGCTGCTATATTCATAAGAACGAGGTCAAACAGATTTGAGCTCCGAGTAGCAAAGGGTACTGTTTGGTCTAGAGATTTAGAGTTGATGTTATTCAGGAACATCTGCACATTTGTTGTTTGTGATGTATGTTTGCCAGTTTAGGGAGAAGAACTTGTAATTTTCCCAGAATTAAGATGTTAGGTTCATTAGTTAAGGACTGATTTGTTTAGTTAGGTGTCACAGGCTATAGAATACATGGAGGCGGGTTTTGTAGTTAACAGTGTTCATAGGTAGCAGGATATGCAGGTATTCTAGGTCATTATCCTGCTAGCCTAGCCATGTGGTGATGAGATTAATAATGAATATGGACATGCCCCTACCAGAATACAACCATCTTCATCAGGGAGTTTAAATGAGTGACAGGGATTAAAAACCCTGGTAAAGGAGTGTTGTCACTACATTGAATCTAAGTTCTTGTAATTACAAATGTGTATGGTTTCAAGAGTCAACAAAGCCAAGACGGCAGACGTTTCCGTGTTTAAACTTCTAGAATTGAACAATGCTATGTTGAGATGGGGATGATTGGGATTTGTTAGGTTGATAGGTACAGAAGACTGACTATACTTAAAAAATTACATTATAAGGGTGGGGGATGTATTAGCTAATGTCTGGAAGCCCTAAGGGGAAAGATGAAGGCAACCTGTGGCAAAGCAGGCAGGACTTTCTACCATCTCTCTCCAAACTAACTTACACTGGATAGACCCAGAATGATAGCAGTTATTGAGCCAGTTGCTGAAGTCACTTTTTTTTGTATTGTGCCATCTTTCACAGTGATGGCAAGATACTTTTCAAGCCTAATTTCTTTCCAGAAGCATACACTGAGAACTCAACCACGTCTCTGTTCACATCTTCCCAAGGTGGAACATCTGAGGTCATTTACTCTCACATGACATTGACTATGTCGTTTGCATACTTTTGGGTAAAGGAATCCAAGTGCCATGGATTTTGGTATGTGAAAGTCAAATTACCATCACTCTCTTTGCCCAGCTTAGTGAATGGTACATCAGTACATCTGACTACAATGTGACGTATCAGTAGGACATTATTAGGTATAATAATATGGTCAAGTAGCCCCGAGGGCTTCGGAATACAGTTTAAGTGATCTTCCTTTGTGGGAAGCTGGAGGAGGTGGTGGTGTGATACCTTAATCAACTGAAGGCGGTGGTGTGATATGTGAACAACAGGAGGTGCTGTTGTGATATCTGAACAAACTGAAGGTGGTGTTATGATACCTGAATCAACCTAGAGGAGGTGTTATGAACATAGTGGGTGAGATGTGAGTGGAGTATGTTGCCGAAGTTTAAGAATCTTAATGCATTATTTAAGATGCTTAGGAAGAGATTTAATTAGTACTTCAGTATATATGGACTGTGTATTAGTGTTGTGCTGTAGTTGTGCGAGACAACAGGATGAGCTGGGACAACTGGTTGACATAAGTGAGCTTTCAGTTTAAAAAGTACCAACACCTATCACAAGCAGTAATAGTGTTATGTAGCATCAGTGGGTTGCTGCAATGCCTCTAGGTACCTCACGCTAGTTGGCTGACAACAGATTAGATAAGGTCTTACAGTGTGTGTAAAGTTTGATTGGGGGAGGAATTCAGTATGAATGGGTATATGGCAAAGAAAGAAGAAATGAAACTCTTGCAGCCCTAGATCTGGACAGACCAATGCTTATTAAATTTAATTCTGCATCATAATTTTGTACAGTGTCTGCTAGCTGTAAACATCTCTTTTTTCATTACCTCCTGCAGTATTGCTGCTGTCTGTCACCATTGCAAAGGCAAGACAGGCAGATTTATGCTTCGGTCCCATGTTTGCTATGATCAGTATTTGTCAGGTGCAGTCTTTTACTATATTGGCATGCAGTTTATGTTGTTACCTTGTGTCACTTTGATTTGGTATGCAGATTAATTGTGTGATACTTTGCTCTGGCTCTGCATAGTATAATGTGACCTTCAGTTTGCTTTTTCGGAACTTGCAAGATTGGTGAATGCTGAACAAACATCACCCAAGAGATGATAAGATAAAACGTTCATGTTTGACACAAAAATCTACCAGATGGTAGATAATGTCAAATATAGCAAACTTGAAATTATAAAAATTAGTTGACCATTCTCAAAGTATAGGAGTAAAAATTACAGTTGTTCACGGTACAGGAAGATGAAAGGTTAGATGACAAATTAACAGTAAGTGAACATTGCTTACATGTGAACAAACATACTGCACCACCAGTGTATCAATTGCCTGATCTGTTTTTAGCTATAATCTGATGCTCAGACCACAGCCTAAGTGCATTGGGAATGGGACAACTTGTGTACAGCATTGAACAAGCAAAACTAGTTGCACAACAACAATAAACCACTCAAGCTTGCATTCTTGAAGGTTATTAGATTGGCATGGCAGTCAGTAGGAACCAGGAAGGAGTAGGTAAAGCTTTGTTGTAGACTCACATCCATATGTTTTTCTGTGTAACATGAATTACAGTGCATGGTAGACTTGCAATACATACAGGTATTTCAGCCCTTAACTGCTTGTGTTAGTGAGATAACAGAGCTCTAATGTACAAAGAGAAAGTGGGTACTGTGATCATGTGTAGCATCATAGTGCTGTGATATCATGTGGTTCGTATTACCTAGCTCTGACATCTGCAAAATGCAGCTGACACCGCATACCTCAGAGTGGCTTCTGAAAGGAGTTGTGGGATCTTGCCATGGACCACCTTCTAAGCAATCTGTAGTAGCTGTTTGTACTGTTTTTCATTGTATCCACGTCAAGATAGATTTGTTATTAAGGCTGTATCAAATGGTTTTTAGTGTCTTTCTAGTCAGCAGGAGGGATGTGAGGACGATTCAAAAAATCTTGTAATCTCAGCTGGGTAGCAGGAATAATCTCCAGTATCCTAAGACTCTTGAGTGTTGGAGGAGTTTTTGGACTGATAGTGGACTGGGTCTTGATGGTCTTGTGGGATGACAGGGCCAAAAAATATCAGAAAATATCATTCAACAGTTGAAATTCATTTTGTAAAGTAAGTCTTCTGAAGAAAATTCATTGCTAATTGTGAACCTTTTGCTCACAGATACTCTGTAACTGCATTCCAAGGTTGCATTTGAAAAAATGGTTCTCAAAACCGATTTTTCAGCTGCCCCTCAAGACGCCCACTAAGTTTTACTGGGTTCAAAAATCCTGTAAATATTTATGTACCCTATGGTTCTGTCAGAGGGCACTGCTGTGGGGTTTAATCTAGCTACTGGTCTCAACATCCTCTTCAATGATAAAAATGAACAAAGGGTGTTTGGTTTGAATTAGTTTGACAAAAAATGTACATATTTGCCACTGTGGCTATAAAGCCATCAGTTACCAGTCACTTATGATAAAATTTTAAGGAGACACCTTCAAGTAAGATGAGGATATGGTTGTTGAGAATTTGCAAGTTGAATTAAAATACTTTTGAGGTGAGGAAACATGCAGATATGATGACGGTGATGCCAGGTGGGAAACACAGACATAGTAATGTGAAGGGATGTATAGCTGAGAATTCAGCATCTGTCAGGGGTGTCAACGGGCAGTTAATAAATGCTCCTGTGGTCAAGTGATTGAACCCTTTTTACAATTCCCAAGAAGATTTTGAAAAAGCTAGAGGGAAAAGGGAAAGCTGTGAGAGATCTATAGTGTTGGAAAATCAATGTTTTCATCTGCCTAGCTAAGTATAATTGAAATGTAACTAGGCAGTTCTGTAAAAAATCAAGTCGAGGGAGAGCAGTTAACATAGAAAAGAGTCTTCAAAAAAAATCAGTCCTGAAGATGTTTTAAAATACCATGATAGCCAGAAATGAAGAAGTGGAAAGTTATTTATCTTTCCTCTCCAGGATGGAAATAACTATGATTGGCTATGGAGCCCCTCCTGTCCTCAACCCTCCCCCTACCCCACATTACAGAAAGCAGGATTTTTTTATTTCAGATTTTTTTTTTAAACAAGAAACATCTTTATTAAATTATCACTTATGATATAGGAAATCATACATTTATATAAATGAAAACAAACCATATTGACACATTCCTAGTTGCAAGCATTTTACATCACAAACCATATTGACATAATTATAGCTGGAAATAGTATACACCACTTATAATCTACCCATTGTCAGACATTGCATAGCTCATTCAAATCATGCCTTCTTTTCAACCTCATTCTTCCCCTCTATGTATTGTTCCCACAATTTCCATTTTTCCTATGTAATTTGCTCCTACCCAGTTAGTTTAGACTTTGATTTCCATTTTCTAATAATTGTTTTTTTTGGCAGCCACCATAATTAGACACAGCAAAGCCTTACCATATCTAGGCAATTCCAATAATGTATCAGAAAAATCATTTCCCTAGATACACCAGTTTGCTCATCCAGTATTTCTCCCAGAAACATGAAGAGCCCAAGCCAAGCAGCAGGATATGTCCCTTTCAAAGTGCAGTCACAAACTGCTCCCTCCAGTAAATCCAAATAAAGAAATTTACTGAATGTTCCAAATAAAGAAATTTATTGAATATCCAAGACCAACATCCAGAATCTCTGACAGAGTAGTCTGCAGGGAATCTTTAACGTCTCTAACTCATTACACTCCCAGAAAGTATGTTCCCAATTACCTCTTTCTTCCCCATTACAGCTCCAACATTTGCCGTCTACTTGAGGAAGAATTACCTGGAATTTACTAGGGGTATAAAAATATCTATGTAAATATTTCCAAGTAAAAATCCAAAATCTTCTAGATTTTGTTGCAGATTTGGGAGACATACATATATACCCCCATTGTTTCTTTAGATACCCCCATTGTTTCTTTATGGATTGCTTATCCAGTCTGTCTTCTCAATCCTTTCTAACCTCTTCTGATTGATTCTTGTAGTTATCATGCAATATTTTATATGCTGTACTAATTATTCCTTTTTTAACAGCAGCATCTGTTCTAGATTCTACTAACAACTCTACCAGTGCTAGTGTTTCTTTAGGACCCCCTATTTCTTTGTCTTTGCCTATACTCCTTGATAAGGAAGGCAGTTTTTAACCTGCAGTCCAAATAAATTCTTGGCATCTTCTCATTTTATTACCTTTCCCTCTGTAGTTATTTGCACCCAATATCTTGGTTCCTTTGCCAGTTTTCTCCAGTAAATTGCAGTCCCCTCTTGCCTATTGTCTGCATCCCTAATTGCAGTTGTCTCTATCGGCAGAATCTCCTTTCCCCATTCCCACGTTGACTCACTTCTTAGAATACTTTCTGCTACTTTATGAATATAATATTCTGTATGATTATTGTTCTCCTTAAAGTTCTGCATCCAAAGTCCCAGTCTCTCCCTGTTTCATCATCTTCCCTTTCCACTTTGAATTATTGGTTTCTGCTTGTGTAGCTCTGAAATACCCCTTCAAATTGGGTAATGCCAATCTGCCTTGTTCTATTGGAAGAGTCAGCTTATCCCACTTGACACTCTCTGTCTTCCCCTCCCAGATAAAATCTTTCAGCTCTGGTTGATAAAAATATGCCTGATTTGTGTGGGTATAAAATATCATCTGCAAATAGAGCCAGCTTTTCTTGACTACCAGATCAGTTATATTCTTGAATGTCTGAGTTCCTTATTTTCTTTACCACTGGTTATAAATGTAATGTAAATAAAGTGGAAAGAGGATGCCACTGCCTGGTTCCTCTGCTCAAGCAGAAAGTATCAGAGAGGAACACACCTACTTTCATTTTCGCCTCCAATCTCTCATATATCCTCGTAATCAACCATATAATTTCATCAGGAAATACAAATGCTTCTGTTGTCCTGCTCATAAAGACCCAGCTTACTCTGTCAAGTTATTTTTCTGCATCAAGCCCCAGCAACAACAGTGGTATTTTCATACATTTTGCTTCCCGCAGGCTCATCAGTGTTCTGTTAATGTCAAATGTTTGCCTCCCTTCTGCAAAACCACGTTGATCCATATCTGTCAATTTTGGCATCACTTTTGCCATTCCTTTACCCAGTATAGATATAAACACTGTATAATCATGGTTTGTATTGAAATGGGCCTGTATGAAGCTGGATCAGATGGCTCTTTGCCCTCTTTAGGTATTACAGCTACCACCAGTGTCTTCCAGAATGTTGGTACTTGTTCTCCCCTTAAAATATTGTTAAAACCTTCCAGAGCTTTATCAGTTTTTTCCCTCCTGGTTTCCAAACTTCCACAGAAATACCATCTATTCCTGGTGAATTTCCTGTAGATTGATTATATATCACCATTTTTTTATCTCATCTCCTCCTATCTTGTTAGTAATTGAGTCTCATATACCTCTAACTTTCGCATATTTAATTCTTCCATATCCATTTCAATTTGTACCTTTTCTTGGTTTCCATATTGCCCTGCTTTACACAGACTTTCCAAAATATTTCTAATACTACTACAGGATCTGTTATCTTCCTTGTTGTAGGCTCCCTAAGCTTGGCAACAGCCATTTCTACTTTCTGTTGTCTAAGTTCTTGTGCTAAGCATTTTTGTTCTCTAGAGTTATCAAAAAACACTTGCCTAACAGCAGCCTTCTTAAACAAATGCATGTTGGAGAGGTAATCCCTTATTTTCTGCTTAGTATTCTGCATTTGCTCCTCTTCTAATTCTGTGAGATTCCCCTATTTTGCAATGCCTTAACATTTGTCAGTCCCTCTAAATAATTCTTGTTACATCGTAACCAAATCTCCCTTTCTGTTATTTCCACCCTATTTTTAAACTCCACTTTAATGTTATCCAACTCCCTAGCTATATTATCAGAAAACAATTTCTATATTTTCTAATAGCTCCTGAATAATTTCCACTACCCATTCCTTAAATTCCTCTGTTTTCAACAGATAGGTGGGAAAGAGCCAGTGTGTCATTTTTTTCATCACCCTGTGTTTTTATTTTAGTTGTTATTGGTGCATGATCTACAGTAGTTATTGGGTACGTATAAAGACCCTCAGTTAAATGCAAATGTTCCTGTGAAATGTAAATTCTGTGTAGCTAAGGGGAATAATATGTAAAGTTACTCTGTACTCCTATTACTGAATTCACATCTTCCATGCCAAATATTTTCATAAATTTCTTCAAAGGTTTACCCTCCTTTGTTATACTTTCCTTTCTGAGACCTCACAGACACATCTTCACTGCTGAAAATCAAATTCCAGTCCACACCTATAAGTAGTATTCCTTGCTGAAAGCTGATTATTTCTCCCAGAAGTTTCTTAAGCTCCATTATAGCAGTTTAGGTGGAATATAAATACATGCAAGAGTAATCCTCCTCCCTTGCCAGTAACCCCTTAATACTACAAATCTACCATTATTATTTTTTTATTTATTGGAGCTCTTCTTGCAATTAAAATAAGTACTCCTCTTTTCCTTTGTCCCAGGTATTCCACTGAATAACCATCCTGAAAACCTTTCTTTATCATATTCACATGTTCAGTTCTTTCCAAGTGTGTCTCCTATAACATAGTTATTTGCACTCTACATTTTTAATATAGTTCACTGCTCTTTCTTTTTTGTATTTATTTGTGAGACCATTGGCATTTAAAGACCTAGGTGGATTGGACACACTAAATTGGCCCTAGGTATATATATATATATATATATATATATATATATATATATATATATATATATATATATACCAACTCTGAGATCGCACTACAGTGGGGAAAAGGGCAAAGTTGTGTAGTTGGTCAGCTACTTCCTTGCCCTTGGTAAATTCAGCAAATCGCAGAAGTGAATTTCACTGAATAGGGGTTGACGGAATGGAGTTCGCTGAAAAAAAACTTTCAGCGAACTAATATAGACCCATGTAGAACATACTTAAACACATCCCTGATCTTCAGATGCCTGTCTGAAATTAGCCGCTCTTTGCTCAATGTAAATAACAAATGTGTAGGAGGCAAAGGGAATACTCTTATGTGACGACCCACCACTGGACCAGTAATCAAGGAGCCTTAATCTTCTGGCACCTGTGGGGACCGTTCACTGGGAGGATAACAGGTACACACACAGTATTTCTAGATGCAGCTTTCTGTATCAAGAGAATTTCCCTTAAGAGCACACACAGACCACAGTCAGTCTGGGGCTTGTTTCCCATTCTTTGTCCAGATCTTCAGTAAGACTCCCCACTGGCACAGCTCTAGAGTTGAGATCTCTGCTGAGTGTCCAAGCCAAGGCCACCAGCACCTTCTCTGTCCAACCAAGTGCTTTGTGTCCTGCCCAAGTAGCTAACACACAAACTGTTTGAGATTTGATTCACACACACACACACACACACACACACACACACACACACACACACACACACACACACACACACACAACACATGCGCACTCGCACACACACATCTGGGAAAGGCTGACACAGGTTTACTAGCTATGCCCCCTCCTGCCCAGACTGTAAGGTAGCTACGGCTGCCATCAAACATTCCTGCCAACTACCTTAAGGCTCTTCCAAGTGTACCCAATGTACTGACTAAAATTAATATTAATACAAATGGTAGTTTGACCAAGAGCAAGGCTGTTAGGAGTGGCCCACACAGTGTCACCAAATAAATACGCAAGTACTGTCAAATTTAAATATCTCTACAAAGATCGGCCACAATGAAAGGTTTAAATATATTTAATGATAAGTAATAAAAGAACAAGAAGATACTAAGCATATATTAACAGTGACATCAGAGTTCAAAATCACAGGAAATATTTAAAACAACATTGAAGGACAGTCTCAAACAAATAAAGAAAAACAATATCTAAACTAAGCTTCACTATATTCCTGACTGTATCTAAGAGAGTTGCTCTTACCTAATAACTTAATTAGAGAAAGGCAGATGATGTGGTGGACGTTCTTCTTGTTGTCAGGTCCAAGACAGAATACAGAATGCTCTGTCTCTCTCTCTCTCTCTCTCTAAGAGACTTCTCAAAATAATGTCTGAAATATTACTTCTGGCATAGCTTGCAGAATTACATCATTTCTGGTCATCTGACTTCTAGTTCCAATGCAAAAAAATAATTGTTGGAAGCTTGCAGGACTTAGCACCTACCTATAAAATACACATACAAGGGCTTTTGCTCAGATGTTTGGCAGGTGCTGGAAGTCATAAAACAATTGCATTCCTCTATGCTTCCAGAGTAGTGATTAGTTCACCCCAAAGACAATACAGAAAACTTCCTAGTAAAGACTTTGTGTCTCTAGCTGCATTGAAACCTGTGAGATAGCATCTTTATGGCCTAGCCTATAAAGTGATTTAATTTCAGATATTTTTCTAAAGTTTGCTGGACTGAGTTCAGCCCTCCAATTTCATCTGTTAAAACATATACATTTAAACAGTTACAATAGTGCATGTATATTTATGTTCTCTTCAGTAAAACACACTGTGCATACATTTCAAACACAAGCACTTTACAGATACCTTTTCAGCATAAATGTCTGTACAAATCATTTTGATGTACACATGATATAGAGTTCTAATGCATTTGTAACACCAGCATCTTGTGTGATATACAGTTCTAGTGCATTTGTGACACAAGCATCTTGTATAAATCATTTTGATATTCACAAATGACATATAATTATTTAAGAAATTCCACCTAGCTGTGCTTGGAGTCCCTTCTTTTGTCACATCTTGTATGGTTAATATAGACTGCCTTCTTATGTATGCAGATGGTAATTTGCCAGTGATAAGTAAGCTTAAAGAAGTTTTAGAAAAGAAAACAGATTTGTGCCAGTTCTGTTAGCATATAGATATAAAGTCCTGACTCTGACTCAGCTTGACTCAAGTTCTATTAGTGGTTCAGGCATATGTTGGAGCTGGTATCCAGAGAGTGAGCATGCGTGTTCTTGGAATCAGAGGGATGTACCAAGGCCGTTCAGTGGAACAGTCCATTCGAGGAGGAGGTGGTGCTACCAAGGGATGGCCAAGTGTGAGAGTTAAACAACAAAGCCACTTCAGTGGTAGTCGTCATCTCAGGTGCATGGGAGAGCATAATGGTACTTGTGGTAATAGGGATTGCTGGCCTCTCTGGCAAGGAGAGGAGTTTATTAAATATATCCATTCATTGCCCTGACAGTGTGGTGCAGAGACATAAAATTCCTGACTTTTGACCAAAATTATCCAAAATCTATTAGGAGCTTGGTAAGCTGGAAAATACTGGGAGGAGTGGGCAAGAGACATAACCTATGTTGTCACACTTGCTAGGGAGGGAGAGTTATGGTGGCTCCTCCCCATTTGGTGACCTGCTGCTCCAGGGAAGTAGCATAGACCGCTGAACTGAGAACCGATTTTGGAGGAGGAGGGACATGGGTGGCTGTGCTCAAGCTGAGGCATTAGCCTCCTGCGGAGGCATGTCATGGAGTTGGCATACCTCCATATCAGGGCAGTGCCTTTGTGATGAACAGTTGGCAAGAGTAAAACTGTGTCTTTGTGATGTACAGTTGGTAACAGTAAAACTGTATGTTGATTACCATGAAGAAAAGAGTTACTAGTTGCGTACAGTGTTCAAAAGTACAACTTTTGTCACTGCTACTTATTTCCTATGCATATATACTTACGGTTGTGACTAGTCATATATAGTTTGTACAGGTGTTGCATGTTTTTATACAGTTTTGTTCCTTATTATTTGCTTGGAAAGCAGCTTGGAAATAAACAAATGGGAACTATTCAAGTGTTCAGTTACTGCATTATGTAAGAGTCAAATATTTGGCATTGTACAGCATTTTTTGTCCTACAGTCAATGGAAATATTATGGAAGTACTTTTTCCTTTAAAAAGTTTTCAGGAAACGGGTGCTTCCCTTGTATGGAAATAACAAAACTCTTACTCTTTCCCTTTCATATACACACACACCATTATATTTCAGTGCTGGATTCTAGTGTGCAATTTATGTGTTACATAATACATTGCCTTCCTAGTACAGAAGAGCTGGAGAAAGTGAGTAGAACATTTAAAACAGGCATACACATAATCATTTTGCCAAATACACTCAAGTTTTTTTGATACAGGGAACTTCACAGGCTTTCCTTTCTTGTGTTACTCCTTCCCTTTGTAGGTTTCTGGTTGCAGTCCTAGGCCAAACTGTTTAGTACTCTCTGTATTAGGAATGCACAAGATGTGTCCAACAATCAATTACACTGACTCGTAGTGACAGCTGAGCTTTGTTTCTTAATTTCAAACAAATAATCTGTATTTCTTGTTTTCTCTATAATGTTCTCTCTTAATTTGTTGACATTATAGGTTCATAGGTTGGTACTAAGCTATCGGCCCTAGGGACTATACAAGCCCAGCCAAAAAGGTATCCTGGCTTTTGCCACCCAATAAAATTATTTTCCTGTGCCACTGTTGAGCAGAGGCCTAGCATTTTACTAGTATCAACTTATTTTAAACTTTTTTGTTGCATCATGTAAAGCGTGTCCACAGATAATTCTCATGTGTGTGTGGCTGAAGTTTGCATAGATTCTAATAGGTAGATGTTCATATTATATTATTATTATATTAGAAAGAGGGATTTGACCAATGCACTAGCCAAGCATGCCCAAGTTTGCTCAGACTTCAAGAAATTTACTTTTTCTGTGATAGTCAGTTTAGTAAGGAGTTTACTGGTAATTATAAGAGTTTATTGGAATATAAAGAATATTTATGGCAAATCAACTTGGTAGCAGATAAGCTACCAGATTTGCATGACAGCATCAATATTAAATGCTCTTTAGCATTAAAATTAGTTATTTTTTTATACTTTATTTTTTTAATTGTGTAACATTGTTGAGTAGATTTAATGCATTTTTATATGCATCTTTATATTTATATGAATTTTTATATGTATGTGTTTCACATGTACATGCTTTAAGTATATGTTTTTTGTACACAATTCAGGTAATCCCAAACCACCTTGTTCTTCTGGAAGAATCAGATTATTCCACTTGACTCTTGCCCTCTTCACCTCCCAGATAAAATCCTTCAACTCTTTATTAATTCCTATCCACAACTTCTCTTCTGGTTGATAACAGTATGCCTGACCTGTGTATAAAACTAAAGGAATTAAAAATGTTTTCACTGCTTGTATCTTGTTGTCCAAATCCATAAAACAGAACTTCAGATTTCTGCAACTGAGAGAATTGTTCTCTTGTCACTGATCCTTCCACTGCCTCATTCCTTTTAGACATTGCAAATAAAGCATTTTTAACAGTTAAAACAGTGGAGCAAATGCAACTAAAGAAGGTCTGTATAATCCTGTGAGATATACAGTTTTAAAAATGCACAGAACTGTTAGCTTGTAGAAAATGCAATGTCATAACCCAAAGTTAACTAATAGTTAGAGTATATCTATATGCTACAGCAGCAAAACTGTATCATATGCACAGCTGTAATGTAGTTCAATTTATTGTCACATTCTAAAGGCACAGAAATAAAAGTAAATAAAATTTCATGCACAGGCATATGACCAGTTCAATAGCACAGTGCAGGGTAGTTAATAACCTGGGCGGCCACGGTGGTGCAGTGGTTAGTGTTGCCGTCTCACAGCAAGAGGTTCTCTGGTTCGATCCTCGGCTGGGGTACCTTCTGTGCCGAGTCTGTATGTCCTCCCTGTGGTTGCGTGGGTTTCCTCCTGCCAAAAGACACAACAACAATCAGAAAGAGAAGTGAATGAAGTGCAGTGTACAGACCAAGAACACACACATAGATCTGAAAAGCTGCATTTGCTCAGTAGCTTTCATTGAGAATGTGTGGAAGGTTACAGAAGCATGCAAGAAAACATAGCACATCAGCTACAAAGGGGAGGATTTAAGCCATATAAAGAGAAACCAAAAGAAAAAGGTAACAAACCATCGGGTAAAGTTGCTTCAGGTAAACCAAAATGTATTAAAGAAAAAATCCAGCAACTGTCACGGCAACAGTAAAGAATCACAAATAACTCAAAACTAAACCAAATTAAAAATAAATAAACTGATTATCCGTAGCAGATTTTTACGGCATACCGTACTTGGATCTGCTACGGATAATGAGTTTATTTTTAAGTTTTCTATTAATTTTATGGTCGATGATTTTATGGTGGCGTTAAAATTGAAGCCCTTACTGGGTAAATACTTGGGACATTCTGAAGATCATGTATTACTTTTCCATAAGTGGTTCTAGCATAGTATTTCATAGTAAAAAGGAGGGAGGGAGCTGTTTAATGACATTAATTACTGTTGTACTTCATTATGTTTTAGGATAGGTGTTAATTGTGAGAGTTTTTTAAATGTTCAGATGTCTGTGTGTTAGTAGGTCTGAAGAAGCAGTTCATTACTGTGAAAGCGCTCACCTTTATTCATTAAACACTGTGCACTGTTTTAATTTGGTTTTGTTTTATTTGACTTATTTATGATTGCTTTACTGTCGTCATGATAGTTGCTGGATTTTTGTTCTTTGATACATATAAAGAGAAAGTTCTCCTGATGGCTCCCCTGGATGATGACCTCATTTGTGACTGGTTTGTTCGTGATAAGTAGGGGAATTAATGGTTATGAATGCAATGAGGTTTTAATAGCAAGAATGAGGCATTAAAAAGTAATCTTCAGTGACAGTGAACAGCAGAAAAAAAAGTAAATATACTAGTTCAGACATGAGTTGAAAGTGGTGGCAGAATTCTACCTGTTGTGCAGTGTAGAAGAGGTCATTATGCATGCTTCCATCTACCCATTTTCTGAACTATTCATGCTGGTGAGATTTGTAGTGGTGACAAGCTAAACAGAGTGGGTCATTTAGGTTTACTTGTTCCCATCTATAGTCTCCAGCATATTCTTGGGGATCCCCTGGCATTCCCAAGCAAGGTGAGAAATGTCCCAAATCTGCAATGGGATCTTCTTCCAGTCAACTATGGCTTGTGCACCTACCATGGTTAGTCAGCTAACATCAAACATATTTGGAATTTAGTAAGAAAATGTTAATAATTATGTAGGCATACATTCATCCTCAATAACATCGCAGTAATGCTGATTACATGATGTTTGTCATGTAGAAAGCACCAGAGGTCAACTTTCTGGCTAAAAGTTTAAAAAAAAAAAAAAAAAAAAACAATTGTAGAGGTTAAAAGGAAATGCAGCTAAATGAGTGCGTCATATACTTTTTAAACTAATTTTAACAAATGGAAGATATTATATACAGATCTACATAACTAGCATGTTTACTAGATTAATAAAACCAAAGTAAACCTCTTGAGTGTCAAGATATGCAATCCATTTTTATCTTGCAACACTTGACTTCACCAGACAATCGATTTCAGTAAGAATTAAGCAAATTTACAGAATGCACTGGGCTACTGTGAGTATGGGTGGCAGATGCCTTTTTTTTTAACCCTCGGTTAAATGACAGTTTTGAAAAACACTCCTTAAGGCATTAAGTGGGCTTTTCACATTATATCAGCATACATAATGATTGGGGTTTAAGTCCTCCTTAATCAACTGTTTGATGAAGCCTGATGCTTTGAGACAAGCTCATAAGTTTTTTTTTAATAAAAGTGTTGCAGTATTCTGTCGCTTATGTGGTTTCTTTTGCTTTAAGAACCTACCATTATGTGAGTTTTTGCTTGTTTGTCTATTTTTATTTTCACTATGTTTTATTTATTTACATGTATGTGTGTGTATGTATGTATATATATATATATATATATATATATATATATATATATATATATATATATGTATGTGTATATACATATATATATATATATATATATATATATATATTATACCTTTATTAAATTAACATTTAAGACATAGGCAACATACATTAATATAAAAGACAGCAAACAATTTTATAATGTTTCTAGTTACATACATTATACATCATGTTATTTTTTTATAATTATCACTTCAGCATTTACATAAATTGCTCTCAATTCCTCCTTTCATTGAATCTGTCTCCTCATCATAAACATTATTTTGCATGTATTATTCCTACAATTTCCATTTGTTTTCATGAAATTTCCCCTTCCCCACCCCCTCTCTTTTCTAAAGTTCACACTTCGTTTATCTCTGTTGCAGTATTCAGTACTTCAAATACAGTTGGCTTAGACTTTGATTTCCACTTTCTAGCAACTGCTTTTTTAGCAGCCACCAGAATTGAACTTAACAAGGCCTTACTATGTCTAGGCAATTCAGATCCTGTGTCCCAGCTCAAAAGAGTTGTTCCTTAGTTATACCCATTTGTTCACCCAATATTTCTGACATAAGTACTGTGTAGGGAATTTTTAAAATCTGCCAACTCATTACATACCCAAAATATATGTTCCCAGTTACCTCTTTCTTCCCCATCACACCTCAAACATTTGCCATTTACTTGAGAAAAAAAAACTTTGAAGTCTGCTTGGGGTTTAAAAATATGTATGCAAACAATTTCAAGCAAAGATCCTAAACCTTCTGGACTTTGTTACATATTTGGGGGCCATACATATGTCCCCCCATTGTTCCCTTTTAAATCACTTAAACATCTCTCTTCCAAGTCTTTTCTAACCTCCTCTGATTTGAGTCCCTTATTTTCTTTGCCAATGGCTCTAAATATAAAGCAAATAACAAAGAAGAAAGAGGACAGTCCTACCTAGTTCCTCTGTTCAGATGCAACTTGTCTGAGAGGCACCCTACCACTTTAATTCTTGCATCCAGTCCTTTATGTATCCTCCTAATTAACCTTATTATTGTATCAGGAAATGTAAATGCTTCCATTGTCCTACTCTTAAAATCCCACCTTACTCTGTTGAGTGATTCCTCTGTATGAAGACCCACCAATAGCAGTAGTATTTTCTTACATTGCTTCCCTCTGGATCATCATTGTTCTATTAACGTTGTTATATGTTTTGTTTCCATATATATATATATATATATATATATATATATATATATATATATATATATATATATATATATATATATATTTTAGTAACACCTTGCCATTCTTTTAGCTAATGTAGATGTAAACATTTTATAATCATTAATATAATTATAATCCTGGTTTAAAATTAAAACTGGCCAGGCTTGTTAGGGCTCTTGAGCAGTTAGCCTAGTAATCTTCTGTGAACCTATAAATAGGTCTGTATGAAATTGGGTCCAATGGGGCTTTACTGCCTTTAAGTGTTACAGCCACTACAGCTTTCTTCTAAGATGCTGGTGCTTCCCCGCCTTTTAAAATGTTATTAAACAAAACCTTCCAGATATTTATTTATTTTTTCCTCCTAACTTCTAAACTTCCACAGGAATGCAACTTTTTCCTGGAGATTGATTATATATCATTGTTTAAATCTCATCTCCTCCTATCTTAACTTTTAATTGTTGAGCCTTGCCTGCCTCTAACCTTGGCATTGTTAAGTGTTCCATAAATATTTCCATTTGTGCTCTTTCTTGATTTCTACATGTCTTCGCTTTATACAAATTTATAAAAATTTTCATAAACTTTCCAAAATATCTACCGTACCTGTACAGGATCTCTGGGTATTTTTCTTGTTATAGACTCCCTAAGTTTGCCCTTTTTGCTTTCTGTTGTCTTAAGTCTTTCTGCTAAAAGTTTTTGTACTCCGGAGGTACTATCAAAAAAAGTTGCTTAATTTTTAAAGTCATGCATGTTATCCAGATACTCCCTTATTTTCTGTTTAGCACTCTTAGTTGTACTGCTTGTTGTTCTTTGAGATTCCCCTTATTCTGCAGTACTTTAACCTTTTTCAGCCCCTCTTAATAATTCATGATACTTTTTAACTGTATCTCTCTTATTTCTACCCCATTTTTTAGTGCATGATCCTAAGTAGTTGTTGATGAGTCAAAACTTTCAATTAAATGCACATGCTCATGTGAAATATAATTTCTGTCTGGTATAGCTCAGTTAATATACCCTAGGGAATAATATGTAAATCTTCTCAGAGTTGCTAGTACCGAATTCATGGCTTTCATGCAAAATATTTTCTTAAATTTCTTCAGAAATCTTCCCTTTTGTTATATTTTCAATTCTAGGTCTTCTCTGTTAAAAATCAAGTTCCAGTCGTCTCTCATAAGTAATATTCCCTCCGAAAACTGATTATTTTTCCCCAGATTTTCTTAATCTTCATAGTAGCAGGTTTTGGTAAAATATAAATATATGCCAGCGTAATCATCCTCGCTTACCAGTAGCCCCTTACTACCACAAGTCTAGCATTATTATCTTTTTTTCTCTTCTGTCACTATTGGAGCTATTGGAGCTCCCCTAGAAATCAGTATAATTACTCCCCTTTTCCTTTATCCCTGATATTCTGCAGAATACTCATCCTGAAATCCTTTCTTTATCGAATTAACATGTTAATTTCTTACCAAATGTTTCTCCTGCAGCACTGCCTTTTGCCCTCTGTATTTCTTCATATAATTCAGTATTTTTTTATTTTTGTCTATACCTGTAAGGCCATTTACATTCCAAATAATATGGATAGTGAAGTCATTATGATAAGAAGTTATTGTTCCCACCTGTTATACATGACAGTGTTTTCGAATTGTGCTTTTCCAACTTTTGTTTTAACATGCACACACTAATGTTAGGCAGGCTGACTTTTTTGTACAGTTGTTTCTTGTCATCTCCATTTGAACCTGTGTCACATTTTTCAAGACTTTTTGTTTTATTGAAAACTCTCAAACAAAAAACTAAATATATTTTCAGAATATCTCCATAACCTAACTTAGAAAAAATCACACAAAACTATGTATATCTTCAAAAACAAATATGAAGTTTAACCCTCCAGATAGGAACAGTTGCCCCAGGTCAACCCCAAAAGCATTAGCTAACCTAAAGTTAAGGTTACTCAAGCTAAAGCACATGTTCAGTCTGTGCTCCCTCTTACACTGATTGGTGTCTGTTATTTATCACTGTTCCTCTACCAGATGTAAAAAACAGCTTCTGTGATTTTCAAAAACATTATTAGCCATAAGAAAAAGTGAGCTGGCTATCTTTAAATAAAACTGAATTATACACTTTTCTTTTAAATGCATTAAAGTACTAAGGCAGCTAGGGAAGCTGCTATCTCTTATTCACTTCCAATAATTTAGAATTTTATTTTTTGCTGAATTGCATGCCATTGTACTTTTACATTTTGCCTTTCCCTCAGCAAAGGATGCTCAGAACGTTCAAGATTAACTGCTTGCACATGCAGACAGCTTGTCTCTATGGAAACAGGCTCTAGAACAGGCTCTCTATTCCTGTGAAGCAGAGTCCATCCCTAACCCAATTTAAGTGTAACCTTAACCAGTGAATGGGAAATTGCAAATTCAACTTGGGTCTAGCCCCCAAGTCTCTGATAAATGGAGGCAGACAGTAATGCCCAGATTAACATACTTCTGCAACATAACCTTTAAAACTTCCTAACCAGCATACCCCTTCCTAATAAACACCCATGATACATAGGAACACAATCGAGTTGGGTTGCATGGTATGGCTTATAATTGCTTTGGTGGTTGTTAGCCTAGTATATACCTATGACCCTGTGAAACATAGTCAGGAATGAGAGCAGAAAAAAAAAAAAAAACAGCTAACAAATCTGCAGATTTCTGAAGGCAAGTAAATTTACAACTGCTTTCAGCTGCATACTTCTCGACTACAACTGGACATTTGCTTATGGAAAAAAATAAACATTGCATATGCAGAAAACTTAGCACTTCTCATGGCGTTCATCATTTTGTCTTATTTATCAAACCTATTTGCTTACAAAAACACTTGTTTATAGATTAAGTCAATGGCATTAATCCAGAATTCATCTTTGCAGAAGTAAGAGAAAATATCTCAACTCTACATATAATATAATCAGTGCACTTTTACACCCCACCCCATCCCAGCAGCCCAAGATCACAGCATATTAATTTAAACTTGCTTGGGTTCAGCCTTTCTTTTATTACATTGTAAAGCCTACATTTCTTACAACTAAAAAAAGTACTTGTTTAATTTAATATCTTTATCACATAAAACAATCACTGAAAAGTCTCCCACCCTGCCTCCACATTTAAAATACCCCTGACTACATACTACACAAAACTGCTTTACTATATAACATGCAGTTTATATCATGAAATGTTTTATACAAATAATATTACAAACAAAAATTGTGTTACTTACAGTTACTGTTTCCCTTTTACTCTCCTAAACATTAATGACATAAAGTAGGGTATATGCTTTACAGTCCACCCAAAAGGTTACAAAAGTCAAGTCCAGTCTTTCTCAGCCACTTTTTCTTGCCAAGCCATATTTCACAAATGTGAGTGATGCATTATAATCTCACACATATACACTAATTTCAGTGTTGCTATGCTTCTTCCTGTTCATCCCCATGTCCCAACACCACACTTTGGTTCAAGTCCAAGGTACTCCCGATTCTTCTAATCAACTCCTGTGCTTTTTTTCTGTCTCTCAACCATTTTCATTTGGATCATTGGAAAAGATTTCACTGGCAAAGTCTTTTTATGAGTTTGACTTTCAGAAGAATGAGAACCGGAGTCCCCTTCTGTTTGATGGATGTCTTTTTGTTGGATAAACTTTTGTGTTTCCTCCTTAGCCTGTACTACATCAAACATGTCTTTAATCCTCTAGAAAAAATAGTCTGAAGACAGCTGGATACAGTAGTTTGAGTCTCACACCTGCTTCTTGACATTCCCTAATTACTGGGATAGTTTTGCTTCTCTTCTGCCTGGTGTACAGTGAATCCCACAAATACTCTTTGTCTCTAACTTTTTAATGCTTTTCCTGTCTACTACAGTTTTGTCAGGCTCAGCTCTTTCTGCTGGTAGGTTTACATCTGTACTAATACAGGTCTTGTCTGCTTTCTCATGTCCAGGTTTGGAGCATACACTCTGTGTGCTTTCAATTAAAAAATCCTGCTGTGGAATACCAGTCCAGTTGCTTATTTGTGCTTTCATAAAATTAATACGTTCTGCTCCTTCCAGTTTCTGTGGTACAACAGAAAATCTCAGGGTTTTCTCTGCATGCTCTGTCTTCTAACTCTGTCATTGTTTGAAACCGCTCTTCTTGAAAAGTCTCATACTCAGACTTTTTCTTCATTTTATTCTCTGATTTTTGCAGTTGTATCACTTCATCCGAATATCACTTCATCTGAGTAGCTAGTCAACACTTCTGTTTTTCCAGCCTTTTGTTATTTAGGTGTATAGGTTCATTGGTTCATAAGCATTTAGTAGACTGCCTTTGCGAACCATTTTAATCTTGGCCAGTGTCTCAAAGATGAGACTCAAACACTGTATCTTATGTCTGTGAAGTAAACACCTTAACCATTATACCAACTCCCAATCATTTTAGTTGATGTACTCCTTCAATGGTTCATTTATTTTTAATCTCCTCTCTGAGTATATTTGATTTATTTTTTTATCTAAATTACCTGAAGACATCTGTTGTATCAGAGCTAAACCTTTAACTGCTTTTTGCTGAACAGTTGTTAAGATTCTTTCTAGTACCTGTTTCATCTTCACACTTTCAAGTTAATTTTTTCAGGTTCTTTGCTGAAATCCAAACAGTATACTTAGTAACCAGTAACTTAGTTTTGCTCAATCTGTCAGAGTTATTAGATCTTATTTCTTAGTTTCTCTTTTTCACACTGGGAGAGCTGAATTTAAGCTATTGATTATTGTGCATCGATCTTGGAAGTCCTTAGGTTATATATATTTTTTAGTAAATTGATGAATTGTAGGCAGAATGAATGAAGAAGTACCTTATTGAAGAGTATTGTAAGCATGTATGGTAGAGGCATTAGAATTGCATTGGTGTATGAGTGTTCAGGGAAGTATGACAGTGTAACTAGGAAGAGCAAGGGCCAAGAGATGCATGGATTTGCAGAGAATGGGGCGAGTGAAATAAAGTGATGAGTGAAAAAGTAGAACATTGAAATCAGTCAGAAAGGTTGGTTTTAAACTGATTTGATGATTAGATATTCATGGAATGCATAAGTACAAGAAAATGTACTATCATCTGTTATTGTAAAGTGGACGTACCATTTAAACAATTACATGAGAATCATTTCTTTAGAAGTAAACAAAGCTGGATTCTGAATTCTTTTATTATTTCTTAAGGAAAGCCGTCTCACAATAAATGCACAGTTGTTTGATAGCAGTAGACCACAAGTTATGCTTCATTATTTGATTGATTAATGTAGCAGCAAGGGTGGAACAGTGGTTTAGGGAAAGCTTAAATGTCATGCTGAGTGAAAGGGCTGCTATTTTCTTCACTAGAAACTAGCTTGGACTGTGGGGTAATACACTGATGCTTCATGTTAGAAGACAGAACTCTGAACCTACATATCTTGTTAACTAACATGTGCATTGCAGAGGCAGTCTTTCCTGAATAGTAAACAAAGAGAAGGAGCTCATTTTCATAATGTAGTAAAGGCGTTAGTACTCACCAGGGTTTAGCTGATGAGAGCTCTTCTTCAGGATAGCCAACTGAGTTGATTTTGAACTTTGTGTTTTTGATAGCATTGGATGAATACGTTTTGCTCCAGCGATATGCCCTGTAACTTCAAGTGAATAACATTTTCTGTCCTTAATCCACTTGAGCTCTATATACGCTAAGCTGTTGCTATACTACTTAGCCTAATAGCAGTGCCAAATAGAATTGCTTTAGTGTTATTTAGATTAATTATCAGCTGTTATGTTTTGAGATCTGCTTTTGCTGAATACAAGATCCTACCAGACCTCAAAAGGGCCCATCTCAATACCAAAAGATTGCCAAATTCCGGTAATCATGGCCACACAGGTAAAAACTACACTCTCCAAAGCTAAGAATACAGCATCCATGGGACCAGACGACATCCCAGGTCATGTACTACATGAACTACAAAATGAACTGGCACCTCACCTAAGTGTCATGTTTAGTCATAGCCTCACCTCAGGCTTCGTGCCCACTGAGTGGCACACAGCTACAGTTATCCCACTCCACAAGGGTTCATCCACCTTGGATCCTGGGAACTACCGCCCTATCAGTCTGATCTACGAGGCCATGGAATGTATTGTTATGGAACTTATAAACAAAGACATTGGCAACCTTCAAACACTGGACCCCACCCAGTTTGGGTTAGTGAAGGGCTGATCATGTCTCCTGAACCTGATTGACTTCTTCAAATCAGTCTCCAGAGCCGTGGATGAGGGTACGGCAGTCCACACCGCCTGTCTGGACCTCGCCAAGGCTTTGACACCACCCCCACTCTGGAATCATAGATAAACTTACTAAGCTGGGCATAAATCCCTACGTCACCTGATGGGTTGCCAACTGGCTTACTGACAGAACCACACTGTAAAAGTAGCCGACTCCAAATCCAGCTCCAGACAAGTGACAAGTGGAGTACCTCAGGGTTCAGTCCTGGGACTGCTCTTATTTGGCATCTACTTCTCTGAAGTACAGGCCAGCACTAAGGGACTCTGGCTAACAAAGTTTGCAGATGACTGCAAACTGGGAGCCATTACTGAATCCCCAAATGATGTGGATATTCTACAAAAGGGCCTTACAGAAAGTGTATAGTTATCCCCTTTGGGAAAAACCATGTACCCATGAATTACCACATAGGTGGCAGTACACTAAACACTGAAAGTGTGATTAGAAACTTAGGGACACAGGTGGACAGTGGTCTCACCTTCGATAACCACATCACCACAACAGTCAGAAAATCCTTCTATGTGGCACACCTCATCACTAAGAGCTTTTCATCCAGAAAAAAGGAGGTCATTGTCCCACTGTACTCATCCCTCATTAGACCCATCATAGAGTACAATGCCCTGTTTGGTATGTACCTCACAAGACATCTGCAACAACTGGAAAGGCCGTAGAAACCCCTCACTAAAAGAATCACAGGCCTAAAGTAGATGCCCTATGCTGACTGACTAAAAAAACTCCAGCTATACTCTGTTGCATGTCTTCTACTCAGAGGCGATCTCTGCTTAACATACAAGGCCATGCCAAACCCAGAGCTGTTGGACATGCTACACTTAAAGAAATCCCAGTCTATCAGAGCCACACATTCCAGGGACCTAAACCTTGTTATCACAATGAACAAAACATGCTGGAGGAATAGATTCCTGACCCAGAGACTCCCCATACTCTGGCATAGACTGCCCATACATGTCAAGCACAGTGCCTCCTTGGCCCTCTTCAAAAGAAACCTTGACGTGGATGGGAGATAGGAAATTTACCCTGGGAATCATATCAGTCAGCCTGCTAGACAGGGGTCCAGGGAAGAAAATACTGTGGGAAGAAATAGCCAGGGAATTGTTATTGCTAGGCTTGTATAGGCCCTAGGGCCAGTAGCCTAGTAGCAACCTATGAACCTGCTCTTAAAGATTTTCAGAGGCTTGCTGGCTAGTAATAACTGTGTTGTTTACATACATTATAAGACTGAGATTTTGAACATCATGGGAGATGAATTAATGGACACAGAAGACAACAGTGGTCCGGATATTGAGCTTTGGCATACACCAAATTTAACAGACGTAGAAAAACAGAAACCGTCAGCTTTTTCTACCTGTTAACTCCTGTCTTTGAAGTTGCTCGTGAACCTTAAGTAGGGGTCTTGGTTAAGATCAAATATTGTCTGATAGCTGGTGCAGAGGATTAAGGCTTTGCTGTGTTACTGAGATGTTTCCTTTGTTCCAAGGTTTGATTCTCTCAGCTTTCATTTGCCTGTGTGACTCAGCATGTCACTTAACTAGATGGTGCTCCCACCTTTAGTCTGAAAGAGATTTATGTGTATCAGTGGTCTGCTTTGGTTAACAAATATACAGTAAGAATTGGCCTGTCAAGCTCTGGTTAACTACCAAAGGCTTTAGTCACATATGTGAATGTGTAACTGCTGTTATGTTCCCTGCTTCTGTACCTGGAATTAAGTGATCCGTGAACAAAGGGATGACTGCCAATGTACTTTGCTCACATCTGAAAAAGTGCTGCTTTATGTTTAGGCTTGCATATTTACTTATAGATTTAATTAATTAAATTTAAGAGGATTTTTCAAGCACTTTTGCAATGGGATTATTACTATAGGTCTAAAATGAGACCAGTGTAGGATACTGAAAGTTAGGTGTTTAGTATAAAATTATGGCTTGCTTTCAGAGGCTATGAATAAGAGTGGTACAGTGTTCAGTAATTTATGTGAGCCAGGGCTGTGACTATAAAATGTGAGTAGATTTTTTAACAATTTTCGATACAAGTCATCACTGCCTATATTTCCACAGGTGGGGAATTTAAACACAAGTATTCCCTTTTATGTAAAAAATGTAAATTGGAATGGAAGGATAGAATGGTTGGAAGGATGAGGACTACTGTATAAAATATTTCGATATTCCTTTGGAGTTTTAATCTTAATCATATTTAAGTAGTACCATTATATTTTCTAAGGGTAGTTGTATCATTTCCCTTGTTATTACCTGTGACTTTCTTTATTATGTTCTGAAATTCTTTGGGGCGGGCTTACATAAATTTTTGTCTGTCCTTTAGAACTAAGGCATTATTAGTTTTAACAGGCTTTTTTCATAAGTAGTTCATAGTGCTGTAAAAGAAGAGAAATACGGCTAGACCAGTTGTTGTTCCATTCCCTTTAAACTGAATCATTTTGCCCGATTAGGTCTTTTGAATCTTTTGAATTCAGAGGACATCCAGAGATTGGGACCCCTCTGATGCTTTTGGTAGTAGTGGAGAAAATAGGGGTCCACTATATCGGTTTGACAGTAAACAACTTGGATCATACACTCACTGACAGTAACTGCCAGAAATATGCAACAGAAAAATAATAGAGGAATTCATTGCAGAATGTCACTCTCCCTGCGCCACTGCAACTTTTAATTTACTGTTCTTACTCTAAGGTCACTACACCTCCCCTTGCACCCCTTACACCTCTTACTTTACTGTTCGTACTCTAAGGTCATTGCACCTCTCCTTGCACCCCTTACACCTCTTACTTTACTGTTCTTACTCTAAGGTCACTGCACCTCTCTTTGCACCCCCTGTTCTCACTCTTAACATCACTGCACCTCTCCTTGGACTCCCTATACCTCTTACTTTACTGTTCTTACTCTAAGGTCACTGTACCTCTCCTTGCACCCCTTATACCTCTTACTTTACTGTTCTTACTCTAAGGTCACTGCACCACTCCTTCCAACCTGTGTTCTTACTCTAAGGTCACTGCACCTCTCCTTGCACCCCTTAACACATATTACTTTACTGTTCTTACACTAAGGTCACTGTACCTCTCTCTGCACCCCCTACACCTGTTACTTTATTGATGTTAGTCGTGTTTTACTGTTGCAGTCATCACATTTGGGTTATCCCTGCCAGGGTAGCCCTCAGTCGGCCCGAATACCAGAGGCATAGTATTTCTGCGTCTGTTGCTGTCACTTCAGGACTGATGTCAGGTTGTCAGTGGTATAAAAACAGGCAGCCGATGCCATTACTTCAGTCTTTCTTGCCGAGGAGCCCGCAACAGGCGAGTTCGCACGAGTGTCGGTCAGCCTCTGCCTGAGTTTTTCATTTTCAAATTGAAGCTGAAGTCTTCTAAAGCGAAGTACCCCATTGGGGATCCTTTTTTCTTGCTCTAACCGATGTCAGATAGGGATTCCCGAGCATTAGACAGATGGGGAAAAAAAGTATACACGTCTGCTACTCTTGCTGTTAAAGCATTAAATTGCCAGTTCCATATGCTGAAATATCAGCAACATACTATGGAACTCCTGAAACAAAAATATCTTCTTTTGCTGCTTGTGCAGAAAATAGAGAGTTACAAGAGTTAATGCATTCTGCAAGTCAAGTTACTAAGCACACCTTGCATTGTGGTTTTGATGCCCTAGAAGCATCTTGCAGGTCAGCAGTTACTGGTTCTGTACTTAGAAGACATGCTTGGCTTAAGGAACAGACCTTGCCAGACCATGTCAAATCCAAATTATTGGATGCACCCTTGCACAAAGACAACTTATTTGGCACCAAGGCAGAAGAGGTCCTAAAAAAGATGGAAGAAAAAGCTAAATCTGTGCAGAGAGTTAAGGACTTCTTACAGGTTCAGCCACCGAGGTTGAGTAGGCATTTCCCCTCCAAGCACTGGTCCTTTCCTGCCCCCCCGCAGGTCAGCTCAGCCCAGACCCAGGGGAAGCAGGCCCCCCAGACAACAGCCCCAGGGAACGCAGAGATATAAGCAATGGAGTTCCTCCTCTTCAAAACCAGGGAGTGCTAAGCCACCCCCTTATGGTAAAAGCTCACAATGACTTTACACTTCTACCACATCCCTCTGCCCACCTGCACTTGCCCCTAGGAGGGAAACTCACCTTCTACACAAGCAACTGGGCCACCATTAATAATGACCGCTGGGTCCTCAACATAGTGTCCCAGGGATACAAATTTTATTTTCACACTCTGCCAACCCCAAAAGGGTTCCAAGATCTATCCCCAAACCAGTGGGCAGAGGCCAAAAAGCAAGCCCTTTCCCTCCTGTCTATGAGGGCAATAGGGCATGTTCCTGCAGAATGGACAGGCAAGGTTTCTACTGCAGATTCTTCCTGGTATCCAGAAAAGAGGGCACATGGCGCCCCATCCTCGACCTATCCATTCTAAACATCTTACTGGTTATAACAAAATTCAAAATGCTCACTCTCCTGCAGCTTCTTCCTATGCTTTCCAAGGATGCTTGGTTAGCCATTCTAGACCTAAAAGAGGCCTACCTACACATCCCAATCAGGGAATCATGTAGGGAAATACCTTTATTTCAGAGCAGGATCACTGCACTTTTCAGTCCTCTGCACTTCCCTTTGGCTTATCCACTGCTCGCAGAGTTTTCACAAAATGCCTGTCTCCCCCCATTGCTTTTTGCAGGCAAAGAAATATTCAAATTTATCCATACTTAGACGACTGCTTTATTCAGGCAGTCAGGAAAAACTGCTAAAGCACCTGACCTTTGTAAAGGACCTACTGACCTCCCTGGGGTATACTATCAACTAAAAGAAATCAAAACTGGTACCCACTCAAAAAATTTTATTCCTTGGAGCAAGCCTGGACACAGCATCCCAGATGGCATTCCTTACACCAGAAAAACAAGCCTACCTGACAACCTACTTCTCTCAACTAGCCACCAGGACCCAGTTATCTGCAAGGAAAATCCTGCAAGCTCCAGGGTTCATGGCTTCTTGCATTCTACTCATTCCATCTGCTCATTCCATATGCCAAACTGCATATGAGGAAACTACAATGGTAGCTAAAAAGCCTTTGGTGTCAGCACTCTCAAGACCTGTAAACTCTTATACCAATGATACCTTGCCTAAGGAAAGATTTTCTTTTATAAGCAGCAGCATGCTACCACAACAAGGGATTTCCCTTCTCACTACCCCACACCGCCCAGACCCTCACCACAGATGCATCAGACTATGCCTGGGGTGCACACCTGGATGACAGGTGCATTCAGGACCAGTGGACCCTAAATCAAATACATTTGCACATCAACCAAAAAGAGATGCTAGCTGTTCATCATGCCCTGACAGCTTTCAGACCCCTACTTTCCCCGGGACCTCTGCTGATCAAACCAGATAACACCACGGTGATGTGGTACATCAACAAGCAGGGAGGGACTCACTCTTATCCTCTTTGCAGGCTCGCCATGACCCTTTGGCACACGGCCGCAGCCATGCAACTACACCTGTTAGCACAATTCCTGCCAGGTTCTCTAAACTCTCTGGCAGACAACCTAAGCAGAGACCTGCTAGACCCGCACGAGTGGCAGCTAGACCAAAGAACCTTCACCCTTGTAACCCAGAAATGGGGCACCCCAAAGGTAGACCTCTTTACCTCCCACTCCAGTCACTTCACTGCAAGGCCTGGAAAGTGGATGCTCTATCCTTCCAGTGGATAAACCTCTTGGTCTATGCATTTCTGCCTCTACCACTCATTTCAAGGGTACTGCTCAAAATAAGGGAGGAAAAACCAGGGACAATCCTGATTGCCCCAAACTGGCCACGGTAGCACTCGTACCCACTACTGCGCAGCCTGTCACCCCTGCCACCATGGCACCTACCTCAGATTCCAACACTCCTGACCCAGAGGAATGGAGAATTCATGCATCCCTAATTGCAGATCCTCAGTCTGGCAGCCTGGCTTATTCCCTGACCTCTCCTCAAGCTGCAAGTCTAAGCAAACAAGTTCTAGATATCATACGTGAGGCCAGATACCCCAGCAATAGAAAGTCTTATGCTGACAAGTGGAAAAGGTTTTGCACCTGGATCCAGGCTAAGGGAGCTGGAATGGCACAGCCCACCCTACCTTTCATCCTGGATTACCTGGCAGACCTACTACACAAGGGTCTGTCCTTCTCTTCTATTAAAATTCATGCCTCTGTCATCTTGCCTCATTTCAGCACAGAGCCACCTCTTTTCTTGCATCCTCTCATCAAACAGTTCCTAAGAGGGGCTAATAACTTGAGGCCACCCAGAAGAGCTCCTACCCCAGCTTGGGACCTAAACTTTGTGTTGGAAAAGCTCACACTGCCCCCCTTTGAACCTGCAGCTTCAGCAGAGTTAAAATTCCTCTCTTGGAAGACAGCCTTGCTTCTGGCCATCACTTCAGCCAGAAGAGTATCAGAGCTACAAGCACTTATGGCTGTAGAGCCATTCATCATTTTCCATGCTGACAGGGTCTCCCTCAGGACTAACCCATCCTTCATGCCAAAAGTGGTGTCCAGTGTGGCTCTCAACCAATCCATTCATTTGCCCACTTTTTTCCCTAACCCACAAAACAAGGGGGAAAGGATTCTGCACTCTCTAGATGTGCACAGACAGCTCAAATTCTACCTAGATAGAACTAAATCTTTCAGAAAACGTGATCAATTGCTAGTCAGCTTCGCTGCAGGAGCAGAGGGCAAGGCCATATCCAAACAAACAATTTCCAAATGTATAGCACATTGCATCCATTTCTGCTACAAACATCACGGAAAACCTCCCCCAGGGGGTCAGGACACATTCCACCAGAGCAACCTCCACCTCTGCAGCTTTCCTCAGAGGGGTCCCCACCAGGGACATCCTGGAGGCTGCAACATTGACTTCTGTTCATACCTTCACCAAGCATTACCACCTGCCTATCTTCTCCAAATCCAGGGCAGGCTTTGCCACTGCAGTCTTGCAGGGCATCCTAGCCAGCCCCCAGTCTTTTTGACTGCCTCCACCCTTTTCTTCAGCTTTGGGAATCGACCCAAATGTGATGACTGCAACAGTGAAACACAAAGAACATAGTACAATTGTGTACACTTACCATAAATGTAGATATTCGAGTGTATTCACTGTTGCAGTCATGGTTTCCCTCCCTCCACCACCTTTGTCTCTCTTTCTCTCTCTCTCTCCTTACAAGGAATTATTGGTATTTACTTTCTACTGGTCATATTCTTCCACCATAACCTAGCTCCTTATGGGGGGCTCCTGACATTTAGGGCAAGAAAAACTGATGTAATGGCGTTGGCTGCCTGGTTTTATACCACTGACGACCTGACGTCAGTCCTGAAGTGACACCAACTGACACAGAAATACTACGCCTCTGGTATTCGGGCCGGCTGAGGGCTACCGTGGCAGGGATAACTCAAATGTGATAACTGCAACAGTGAATGCACTCGAACATCTACATTTATGGTAAGTGTACACAACTGTACTTTCTTATTATAAGGTCACTGCACCACAGTGTAAAAGTGTTAGCAGAACACATACAAAGCCTGTCTCTGTTTCTACCTGGGAGACTTTGAGTTTGGAAAATACTAGACAGTATACTCTTAGAGCAACAACTCATTAATACTTTATGTAATGAAGAGCTAGTCTCTTGAGCAATAAGGCTTGTAGAATTGCAAAATCAGTAATTTCTTGACGAACAACTGAAAAATAAGCTGCAAAAATACTATCTTGCAGGATAAGCAGAGTGTGAATAAAAGTGTTGTGGCCACGTAGGATAAAGGACCGGTCTGCTATATTTAAGTTTAGGTGTAGCTTGACTTTATTAAAGCAAACTAATTTTTGGTTGTAAATACTAGGGGTGGAATTCATGTTTTGTTGAAGACCAAGTGAATATGATTGGTCACTTAAAAGTGTAGGGAGAATTTGTAGCTTGACTATACAGTTTGAGTGTATATTTTGGGTTATTTTGTCAAATACCACCAGAGAGAACAGTTACCTGAACACTTATTTGGTCTTATTTATTTATTTTATTTATTTGCAGTTTGTTTACCAGGATAGTCCACTGGGCCACAAAGAACCCATTTTCAATGGAGTCCTGGGGAGAATAGCTCCAGTAATACAAATAATAACAAGATACAAGAATACAAAAACTACAAAATCTGAGTCAGTTAAAAAAAAAGTACAAGGTTACATAATAAAAAACAAATGCTGACATTTGGAAGAAGTACAGTAATACAATATGGTTAGACTATTTAAATAAAAAATACAGATCATAGTGCAGTATTTAATTCTTGCAAGTTCTTACTAAAGAGCGGTACAGCTAACTATAGTCAAGGATTCTATGAGGGATGAGAACAGGAGCATTTCCATTTTGAAGTTAGGTGTGCATGGAGGATAGTTTTAAAAGTTGTGATACTTTTGGTTGTACGGATGAGAGGTTGAATAGAGTTCCAATGGCGAGCAAGTGAAAAGGATAGGAGATGTTTGCCTGGAGGACGAGTGGGTTTGTGGAGTTCAATTAGATTTTGAAAATTTGATCTTAGATGTCTATTAGGTAGATGCGTTTGGAAGGCAGGGGCAAATGAGGGGCAGAGGGAGGGAGTGAAGATAAGCTTGTGAGCTTGGATAAGTTGAATGTATGTGAGATAGTTTGGTAGCTCAAGCCAATTGAGTTGTTGAAGAGGTGTACAGTGATGGGTAGTGGATTTGTGTCCTGTGGCAAATTTTGAGATTTTATAGTAGCAGGAAGATAGTTTTGACTTGAAGGAGGATTTCATGTTAGTGAAGATAGAAGCACCATATAGAAGTGAAGGAAATGAGGTAGGTAGTTGCAAGAACAAGCCTAGATGGGGGAGAGATGAAAAGGTTGTGATGATAGAGCATACCAAGTTTTGTGTGTTTTTGTTTAATATTTGATTGAATGTGGTAGTCGAATTTTAAATGGTCATCAAGAATAATGCCTAGTAATTTAGCAGAGGAAACAATTTCCAGAGGAGTGTCATTTCGACTGGTAATGATGAATGAATTTTTGTCAAGGGTGGTGGTTTTAGTAGGGGGGATATCATAAGTTTGTTCTTGGTGGTGTTAAGTGCAAGATGGCTATCTAGCATCCATTGTTCAGTTGAGGAGAAGGCATCCTGAATTAGTTTTGTTAATAAGGAGGTAGTTGTGGCAGAGCAGATTATTGTAGAATCATCTGTATATTGGATAAGGTTTGCGTTTGGGATGGCATGATAGGTTCATAGGTAGGTACTAGGCTATCGGCCCAAGGGCCTACGTAAGCTTAGCCAGCAAGGTACCATAGCTTACGCCACCCAAGAAAGTTATTTTCCTGTGCCACTGTCCAGCAGAGACAGAGAGGAAGTCATTAATAAAAATATTAAATAGTAGAGGACTGAAAATTGAGCCTTGAGGTACGCCTGTAGCAGTGCGTTGGAAGGGTGAAATAGATTTATTCCATTTGACTTCCTGTTGCCTATTTTTTAAGTAGCTGGTGAACCAATTGATGGAGGGAAGGGATAGGTTTATTTCAGGGGATTTAGTAAGGAGAAGGTATGAGAGATGGTGTCGAAGGCTTTAGAAAGGTCTAAGAGGAGGGTAGACACAAAATGGCCAGAATCCTGGAGCTTGTTAACAGTTTCTAAGAAGGAAAGTAGGGCAGTGGTTGTACTGTGGCTAGGTTGGAATCCATGCTGAGTTGGAGTGAGGAGGTGGTTGTTTATGAGATAGGGTAGTAGTTGTTGTTTAATACATTTTTTAAGGAGTTTAGATAGTGGGGATAGGATAGAGATGGGTTGAAAGTTTGAGATATCATTGTTGTTGCCCCCTTTATGGAGTGGAGTGACAAAAGCTTTTTTCCAGAGCATGGGAACATGACATTCAGAGATTGATCGCTTTATTAAGATGGCAATGGGGAAGGCAATGGCTTCAGCAGCAATTTTTAGGAAGTAGGAGGGTATGTCGTCAGTGGCATTGAAGCATGGTTTGAGTTTTAGAAGAAGTTTTTTACTGGAAGAGATGGGAATAGGGTTTATGGAAAAGGCAGGGGGCTGAGGGGTCGATTTATTAGGTGAGAGAGGGGATAGTGGGTACAGTAGTGTGGAGGTGGGATTTTTGGGAAAGAATGTAGTTTGGCTATAGAGTCAATAAAGAATGAATTGAACTGTGTAGCTAGATCTGAGTCAGAGGCATTAGGGTTGGGGAAAGGGTTTTCTTTTTTCCCTGGATTGAGTAGAGATGAAATTCCATGCCAGAATTTTTTCTGATTTGTGGTATGGTTGGCTTGAAGTGTGGAATAGTATTTTTGCAGTCTGCTACAGTACGTTTTTTTACTTTGTTGTGAAGGGATCTTTATTTATTAAGAGTTCTAGAATTTTTAGTTCTTTGGTAGTATTTCCAGGCTTTGTCACGAAGCCGTGTGGTAAGTAAAGTAGTCTTAGTTAACCAAGGGAGTTGATAAGTTGGGTGAAGTTGTAAAGATTGATGTTTAGGGAATTGGATGAGGATTGGATTGATGTCCAATTGATGTTAACGTCACCCAGGATAAGGTTATCATTGGTAATGTTGGTAGAGGTCCAGCAGAGGATGTCTTCGAGGAGTTGGGATATTATCTCCAGGAAGGATGTAAAGTGTGACAATGCAGATAAGATTATATTTATTGTGCTCATATCTGTTTCCTTTACATTAAATTCAGCAAGACATGCAGCTGAGGTATCAGACAACTGGAAAAAGAGATGTGCATTACGCTCACTTACAAGAACAGTATTGTTGATATTGTACCAAGATATATGTGTAGTAAAGGAAGCCTTTCATCATTACAGGTGAAACTTCCAGGGTGAGAATAGAGTGATACATGGCTTATATTTGTGTGGTCTGTGTCGTTAGTTAACCTGTCTGGGCCATATGAGCTTGGAGGGTTGGATTCAGAGTCAGGTCATATGATATCTTCTTCATGACAAGAACGTGACAGTAGGAGAAATGCAATTTCAGCAAATCCTACTCCGACAAAATGGTTCCTCCAAAACCATATTCACTGATCCTGACATTGTCCGTTTACCCACTGTCTGCCGAGCCATTTCATGGAAATGGGACTCCTAAGTACCTTGCTAACTTACAGTGCAACTCCTCTGATTCTGTTCTTTGGCCTTTCACATCTCAAGGCAATGTAGTTGTTCAAAACTCTGGAGTTGAGTTGAGTGTCTTTAGCTAGGTTTCTTAAGTGCTAATAATCATGGGTTTGATCTGAGACATTCATACCTCATGCTAATGAGTTTTACATATCAGACTGTGTTAAGATGGTTTGTAAGCCAGCCCTCTGATGTGTAACCCTTGAATCGTCCTGGGGTGGGTATATATCGCCAAAGTTCAGTATGGAAAATGAGTGTCGTCTCCAGTTTTGCAGTCAGTGTTTTGTTGTAATAAAACAGTTTTTAGATATCAGTATAAAATAAAGAAATAACCCTGTATAGGTGGAATGGTTTAATAAAATATACAAAACAGATAAAATATCACACACAGTAAGTCATTATTATTACCATTAGTCAAAATTTGATCTGCTAACAGCTACGCGAACAGCGTTATGGCCCATTGGGAGTCTATGAGTGTAATTATGCAACAGTATGTATGTACCATACATCAGATTTTATTGTAGATTTGTTCATGGCATTTTTATTCTGTGGACTGGGGGTTGTGAGCAATTTGAGTCCTTTGTCACATTACGTAATACCACTACTTTTTTGAAGTTTGAGTTTCAGACTTCGAATAATGGTATAGATTTTTTAGATGTTAGGCTGGAAAAAAAACAGATGAATAAGATTGTGACCAGTCGATATAGGAAACAGTGTCACAAAAATCATTTTTTACATCATCAAAGCCTACACCCACCTGGGATATATAAGAACATCAAAAGAGGACAGACGTTAAGGCTATCTAGATTACTTAACGGAGACTAAAAGTTTCAAGAAGAAATGGAGGTGATGTGCCATGAACTACAGGACAGAGACTACTCTATAAAATGAGTTGCATACAGAACTAGTGTATTTTAATGCCATCAGAGATGGAAGGGGTAAACCATACTTCTCAAAGAAAGTTTCGACTAATGGTAATAATAATGACCAAAATGCAAGGTTGAATTTATTTAGAAAAGGGGTTCCCATAACCATAACATGCTCCAACAATGTTAAATCGATATGTAACATTATTGAAAAGAATTGGCACATTTATACTTCAGATCACATAGTGAATGGTGTCATTGGGTCCAAACCCATGTTTAGGTTTAAAAATAGAAAATCATTAAAAAGGATGTTGTGTTATCAGAAGAATGATTCTATACCATCCACGGGTTTTGGTATTTTCCAGTGTGGAAGTTGCAATTTTTGTGATTTGATAGACAGTAATAGAATGTTTATACATCTAACCACCAATAGGAGGTATTTCTTTAAGGTTACTGCTAACTGCCTTGCTAAACATGTAGTGTATTTAGCTCAATGTATACTTTGCCAACATTTTTATTTAGGGAAGACAGCTCGTTGCCTTAGAGGTAGGATTAGAGAACATGTCCGAGAAATTAGACAAGGCAATGTTTTGAATTCACTAGCTAAACATGTTAGAGTTATCGGCACTGAACACATATTTAAGCTTAAAGTCATAGAAACCATTGATGTAAAGCGAAAGTTAGGGGATATTAAGTCCATCACTGAAAACAGGGAATTATATTGGATCCTGAATCTACAAGCAGGCTGAAATTAAGGCCTAAATGGTAAGGTCTCTTTCAGACGTAAACTTAAACAAAGAAGATCTTTTTGCACTAAATGATATGCTAATTAATGGTGTTAACTGGTTGAAGAACTCTGTTGGATGTGGGAATATATTTAAGACATGCTTATATTGTGCATCTTTATGGTCTGAGAAAGCATTTTTATGCGAAAACACTTGCCGTGTGTGATATCTTGTCTATTTTGTATATTTTATTAAACCATTCCACCTATACAGCGTTATTTCTTTATTTTATACGTATATTTCGTTTTGGAAATTTAGCTGGCGGTATCCCACTGGTTTTATCTTTGATTCTAATACTTTTTAGATATCCTCTGCATTAAGGGCTTGTCTGAGTGTAGCGGTAGATTAAGAGATAGGAAATGCCTTTTGCTGGAGAGATTAACATGCTTATGTAAGTAGTAGAAATCTGTGAGTGAATTAAGATAAGTGATTTTTTTTTGGAGATACTGGTAATGACATTTGCTGCGGTGAGGTCATCAAAAACATTCTCTTCTTTTTTTTGACTTCGACAATAAAGAAACACCCTCTTAACAAGGAAAAGATTAAGAAAAGAAAAAGCAAATATAATGTTTTAGGAATGGCAGAGCGCTTGCATTTCCAGCAGATGTTGTCTACTTATTTATTTATTACCAGCATTTAAGAATCTTTGAATACTAAAGAACTAAACTATGCTATCAGTCTCCATATGCTTGAAGACATTTACTAGTTTGCAGGACTGTTGTGTCCTAAAGCAATTTACGGATATTTTGTATGATGGGGGACTGAAATTTTCCGTAGTCTAATAATAGCCTTTTTGTCCAGCAAAACAGTCAAAATTAACAACGTATGCTCATGCAGTACCCACCCTTGCAAAGAAGGTACCCACTTTTCGTACCTCCACTAGATACTCGAGATTTCAGGAAATATAACTCACAGTTGCAGTGGTAGTGGTGTATAAAAATACTTGTGGACGAACTTCTACCCGAATATTCATAATATCCTAGATCAAGCTTTATGTTAGAAACCACTGACATTTACTAGACCTTGGTAATTATGAAGACTCAAGCAAAGTGGATCATTCCTCCAATAGCTTATTTTTGATGGAGCTTTACATTTTGCAACCGAACATACACTTTACTCACAAATTGCTTATAATCCAAACTATCTGTTCAGGTTGTTTGCAGGTAATTTGTTAACTGCAGCTCAGGCTTTCTTGTAGCAAGGCACCTAATATACCTCTTAGAATGTTTACTAGTCCCCCATAAATTAAATAATCACCATGCTGAAAGTCAAAATTCAGCTGACACTGCTGCCATGAGAATATTCCATATCACTCCACTGTTGGAGCATATGATATTCCAGTATTCTGCAATACAACTATCTTTTTTTTTTTTGTAAAGAAACTGTTCTATAGGTATTACAGTGTCTTCCATTGTCCCAGTATCCAGGACCCTCAACAACTAATGCAGTACCTTTCATAAGATCATCGTAGGTTACTAGGGTAATGGCCCCAGGTCCTTTTTAAGCCTAGTTATTCATGCCTCGATTTTTCCAATTATCAGTGCCCAAGGAGTAGAATGTATTTCATATATGCCTGTGCCTTAGGGCAACTGCAACCTGTCCTGTCCATAAGAGACACAGGCGACAAGCCAGGGGTAAATTTGCGATTTCCCATCAATTGATCCAAATTTATTTTGAATATGCTTAGGGAAGAGCTCTGCTTCACATGAATCAGGAGTCCATTCCAGAGGAAGGGTAATCTCCGAGCCACACGCATCTCCATCCAACATATATTGTTTGTCATAGACAAAGTTTAGATGATCCTTAGTTTGAGTAATTCTAGTGCTGTTTATTTTACAAATGTGTAGCAGATCCGTAGGGGCTGGATCAGAGAATGCCTTGTAGGTTAGGCATAGATTGCCCCACAGTAGTCTGTAGGAGACCACGTACAGGGACAGGGCTTTGAGGCAGTCCACACATGACATGTTATTTATACCCTTTATTCTTTTAGTGAGGAACATCTGTGGCTGCTGCAGCTGTTGCAAGTACCTAATCAGGTACATGCTGAGGATTGCACTGCACTTGATTACTGGTCTAATGAGTGCTGTTTATAGTGTGAACATAATCTTCTTAGATCTGAATACCATGCCCTTTTTCTCTTGCTGAACCATGTGTTGGCTACCAATAAGATATCTGCCAGACAGAAGTCTAAAATGGCATATTCTTCCTTATTCCTGTTACCCCATCCATGTGAACCTAGGCAGTCCTCATATCTTGTTCTGTCTATCCTGATACATGTATTCTGGTCCCTCGTTATCAGCACAGCAACAGTCACAAAGGTGGGCCATCTACAGACCCTGGAAACTATAGACCCATAAGTCTTACTAGTCTCATATGCAAGGCCATGGAAAGAATTATCATGGAAATGATCAGTAATGACGTTGAAGACCTCCAGACAATGGACCCAACCCAATATGGTTTTCTCAAGGGCAGGTCATGCATACTCAACCTGGTGGACTTCTTCGAGAAGATTACCAAAGCAATGAATGAGGGCAAAACAACTCACACTGCCTACCTTGACCTGGCTAAGGCATTTGATGCAATAATTCCTCTGGCATTGTTGAAAACTAGGAGGTAAGGTACAAACCTTTGTGTTACCCAGTGGATATCCAGCTGACTCATAAACAGGACCTAAGAAAATAGAATTGGGGAGCCCACCTCTACAAAGAGGCTAGTTACAAGCAGAGTCCTTCAGGGTTTGGTTCTGGGACTGCTCTGCCTTAGCATTTACTTCTCTGAAGTCAAAGCCAATATCAAGGGCCTCTGGCTGACCAAATTGCAGGAAATTGCAAATTAGGAACTGTCATAGAATCCCTCATCGACAGTAATGTTATCCAGAAAGGGCTAACATAGACAAATAACTTGGAAAGTCATCCACCTCTAGTAACTATCATATCGACAACACACCTGTAAGAGGTGACCCAGTAGTGAGGGACGTGGGGACACATGTAGAGAGTAATCTAGCTTTTGACCACTACGTGTCTACTGTAGTGAGGAGATCATTCTGTGCTGTGCAGCTTATAAACAAAGGTATGACATCAAAATCCAAGAAGGTCATTGTTCCACTGTATTCAGCATTCATCATACATGTCACTGAGTACAGTGTCCCCTTTGATATTTATCTAACCAGGCACATCCAACAACTGGAACATCCACAGAGATTCCTCACTAAAAGAATACAGGGAGTAAGCAACATGTCCTCTGCATACCGCCTTAAAGCCGTACCCTTGTATTCTGTCTCCTACAGGCTGTTGAGGGGAGATGTATGCCTGGCATACAAGACATTGTCAGACCCCACCATGATGGACCTCCTGTATATCTGCAAAACAAACAGCACCAGAATTACCCATTCTGAAGACTTAAAGCTTGCCTGTGATATGAATAAGACCTGTTGAAGAGATAGTTATGAATCCCATAGACTACCCCTTCTCAAGAACAGGCTCCCTCTCATTGTGAAGAAGAGTTCCTTCCTAACCCGATTTAAGTGTAACTTGGACAATTGGATGGAGAACAGGAAATTCATCCCTGGTGTGGCACCTATGTCTCTAATGGACACAGGCAACCTGTGAAAGGTTGATTTCCTAGGCCCCTCCTTGTAAATGTTTCATCTCCCAAGCCCCTGTTTACATTTATCAAGGGTACCAGAACTTGTCAGAGATTTGGGGTGCATAGCTAGGCCTAAAAAGGCCTTTGTGTTTATTACCTTAGTACATACTTATGAACCTATAAACAAACTCTTATTCTGCTTTATCTAGTGGGTCCTACTTCTGCTGCCTGATTGCAGTCTTTTTCTCACATTCACAACCTTGCTGTGAGGCATATGCTGAGATTATCTGTACTGCCCTATCCTTGCACTGAAGTCTGATTGCCATGAGTCTGTCCCTAATTCTGATGACATCCCTCATTGTCTTCAGAAGCCTTTCCCTCAACACAGTTTCCACACCATTTCTAACCTGTCCTCTTCATTTGAGACAACTGCAGAAAGTTTTGCGATTTTGCTAAGTTTTTTCTCACAACTGCCCATAATACAATGACAGCCTCATTTCTGAATGATTGCCCAACATTTAGCACCATCCCATAAGTGAAAACTGCAGTTTCATGAGCAGAGGTGGTCAACTGGATTCCTATGGAGTTTCTTGAGGAGAGGGAGTCAACTGGATTCCTAAATATTTAAATTGATTAGATTCCTGCAAAAAGTAAACTTGCTCATATGGTCCTAGTGGGAGCAAAACTAATGCCCAAGATTTTGCTGCATTAATTTTGTAGCTAGAGAACAGATTAAACACTTAATAAATCTTCTAGATTCATCAGTTACTCCATCAGATTGTCGGCAAATATGGACAACTTAAATTCTGGCCCCCACTTCAAACCCTTTCAGGGCTGACACATGTAAAGCTGCAGCCAAGTGCTCTAGATACAAAGTGAACGAAGATGCAAAGGAAGAAGAGTGGACACCGCTGTCTTGTTCCCTTCTGCATCCCTGACTTCCCAGAGACCTCCACATTTTCACTGTCTTGTTCCCTTCTGCATCCCTAACTTCCCAGAGACCTCCACATTTTCACTGTCTTGTTCCCTTCTGCATCCCTAACTTCCCAGAGACCTCCAAATTTTCACTGTCTTGTTCCCTTCTGCATCCCTAACTTCCCAGAGACCTCCACATTTTCACTGTCTTGTTCCCTTCTGCATCCCTAACTTCCCAGAGACCTCCACATTTTCACTGTCTTGTTCTCTTCTGCATCCCTAACGTCTCAGAGACCTCCACATTTTCACTGTCTTGTTCCCTTCTGCATCCCTGACTTCCCAGAGACCTCCACATTTTCACTGTCTTGTTCCCTTCTGCATCCCTAACTTCCCAGAGACCTCCACATTTTCACTGTCTTGTTCCCTTCTGCATCCCTAACTTCCCAGAGACCTCCACATTTTCACTGTCTTTTGTTCCCTTCTGCATCCCTAACTTCCCAGAGACCTCCACATTTTCACTGTCTTTTGTTCCCTTCTGCATCCCTAACTTCCCAGAGACCTCCGCATTTGCATTCACCTGTGCCAGTTCTCACTCATATGTATTTGAAAAGAGCTGAAGGAAAATCTTCAGGAACCCAAATAGTTCTAGTGCATTTTCTTCCTTCAGCCTATCCAGAACCTTTTTTGTATCCAGAGTAATTACCATAAGTGAGGCTCAGTCCTTGATGATTCATCCAGAATTAGTGAACTGTTTTGTATTTTCAAATGTCTGGCAACCAAGAATGAGCCCACATTAATCAAGGGGTAAGAATCTAGGCATACTTTCTGAAAGGCTGTTGACTAAAATTGTCATAAAATGTCGTGGTCCTGATTTAAAACTGAAATAGGCTGAAAGTAGTCTGGAAGAGTATTGTACACTTTCCCTCCTTTGGAATTACTGATGTTCATAGGTTCACAAGAGATTGCTAGGCTAACGGCTTAAGAGCCCTTACAAGCCTAGCTAATATAACCTGATTGTATCCAGTAATTGGCCCCTGGGGCAAGGGGTTGGCATGGATTTGTGCCTATGCTTTGAGTATGTTTGCGATTTCCCCAGTCCATAAGGGACATAATCACTACCCCAGGTGTGAATTTGCAATTCCCCATCCATTGATCCAAATTACATTTGAACAGGGCCAGGGAAGGACTCTGCTTAGTGTTAATAGGAAGCCTGTTCCAAACAAGGGGCAGTCTTTGAGACACATATCTGTTTCTCCGGCATGTTTTGGTTGAGTCGCTGACTAAGTTTAGATCCCTAGATCAGGTGACCCTCATGCTGTTTGACATGTGGATGGGTACCAGCTCCATCAGGGCTGGATTTGTGAGTGCCTTGTAGGTCAGACATAGGTCAACCCTTAATAGTCGGTAGGAGACAGAGTAAAGGGAATAGGGCTTTTATTCAAGCCACACAGAACATGTTGTTTACACCCTGTATTTTCTTTGTGAGGAACCTTTGAGGTCACTGTATCTGCTGTAAGTGGCTAGCTGAGTACATGCCAAATGGCGCATTGTATTTGATTATTGGTCTAATGAGGGCTGAGTACAGCACCACTGTAATTTCCTTGGTTCTGGAAGCCGTACATTTACTTGTAGTAAATATAAAAATAAATTTAATCCAAATAGCCCTTTCGTCCAAAATAATATAATATAGACATAATCAGGTTTTGGTATTATTTACTACAACCATTTTTTTGTCTCCTGAAGTTGTTTCACATCTGATGTTTTTTACAACAGTTGAACATGCAGACAAATTATAATAAGTCAAAGACATCCTCAGGCTATTAATCTCTAGCAGCTGTTGTCTTTCAGCAGACCCTGTCGGAAGACAAAAATGTTCATATTCTTAATTTATTTACAACCAGAGCTGCCTTCTGGCTTTAGTCTTGCTCTCTTCTTAATTCTCTATTCTGGGTCTTCTGTCAGCTAGCAATGCCCTAGCATTTAAATTATTCTATTTCTGCAAACATAGCTTTCTTTAGGGCCATCTAACCAGCAGTCTCATCTACCTCTGTGTCAACCTTTTTAGAAAAAAGTGGAGATGGGTCCAGGTTCTGCCTTTTCGTGTTTGACCCACCATCTAGCCCTGCCACGCGAGTGTTCATTTGACCCTGTTCCACTGATTTATCTGCCCGGTTTGTAATTGCTTGTTAGTCTCCAGTGATTCTGAAAAGGTTCTGACACCATCAGTAAAAATGTTTTGAAGAAGGCTGGATATATAGTCTGAAACCACAACCTTTGCATGTGTAGTGCCGCATTAAAGGTATGAACTTGTGATTTTTTCATATGGACTCTCCACTAAAGTCTTGCTTACATAAAAATACAGGTTGTATTTTGATGAAGTACTTTCCAAGCTGCAATAAGCAAGATAGCACCATTTATTTCTGTACATAGGTGGCAAATTGAAGGGTAAACTTCTCCATTTTTTTTCAGCGCTGTTAGAGGTCTAGAACAAAGACAGTTCATGTTTCTATAAACCTATCCAGGTTGCCTGCAAGTTCTTAATGAAACTCAATGGATCCTTTAGTGTTCTTGCTCCAGTAGACATATTAATTCTATATTTTCCTCTGGGCATGGTCCTCCAACTCTGTTAGATGTGACTGTGCCAGCTCCAGTTTCACTTGGTTGTAACATACATTCTGGTTTAATTTGCTTCTCTCTACAACTCCGTAACTGTGTTCGAATGGTCTTTTAATGTCGTCTTGATTTCTCTTCTGAATTTCTCACATGATCATCTAACTTATTTTAAATTTTAGTCAGCTTTTCTAGTGTCTGACCAATTTCAGTTTGCTCAGCCAATATAGATACCAGCTCTGAGCTTTCAGTGCTGCTCCCATTGCTTGTGTCTTTAGAAATCAGAGAAAATAGGGGGGGGGGGTTATTACTACATTTTTCCAGTAGTTCTATTTGTGTGCAGACAAAACTTCAGTACATCAAAATACCAGTAACTTATCCAGGTGCTTTTATTCTTAAAAACTAAAATCATTGATAGTGTGAGAGGGCTCACCAAAAACTTTGTCAGTCACAGCCAGCAAGTCAAAAAGTTTCCCTTTGAAGTAGGTATCATTTTCTGTTACTGCAGATAAGTTTGAGATTGGCTAGAGTTTCAGGGATATCATGAGTCCCGTGTAATATGGGAGTCATAGTGGCTGCAAAGGAACTTACTGTTGACATACTTGCTTAGTAGGAACTAAATGCTTCTATACAAATTGGGGTATATGTTTGGAAGTGGTGGTATTTCATGAAAGAAATAGCAGTACCGGCAAAAGTTTAAGAGCTTCCTAATGGAAGTGAAGAAAAAGACTTGTCGGGGGTATGAAGTCTGACTTGGAATAGAACAAGGTACTGAGCTAGTGTGAGGAATAAGGTTAGCATTTAAGTGCAGTGGTCTGCTAAATTATAATTGGTTGGTGTGAAAATATGTCAGAAGGAATTAGAGTAAACTGGGATGGTCAGAGAAGGGATGAATGAAACTAAGGACTCCAACCATAATTTTTGGAGAAAGCATTATATTGAAGTAATTTAAAATAAAAAAAAATATTTGTTTATTTATTTTACATTTGCTTACCAGGAAAGTCTGATTGGACACAAGTCCTTTTTCAGCAGAGGCCCGGGGAGAAAAGCTCCACATGTAACATAGATTAATAAAGTACAATTTCACAGGTACAGAAGAGTAATACTATACATTTTACATCACATAAAACTAGGATAATAACACATTAAACTGTACATCAACTAAAAAGCAGGGTGAAAATGGTATATTGTACAGGTTCAAAGATGAAACGCCTTAAACTGTGCAATCAAAATAACATTCAGTATGATATAGTATTATAATAATATAAACTATACACCAAGTCTCTGGAACAGTTCTGTATAGCAGTAATATTTTAGCATGTGGGGATTTAACATGAACACTTAATTGCCACTTTTAATCACTTTAAATGATACACTTTCAATCGTCTCATGGCTTGCGCAGCCAGTGCAAATTTTATAATGTTGCCCAAACTACTGAAGTGCAATTTAATCTTATGCTGATGTAACTTTAGTTTTTCTGCATCCAGATGTCTCTAGAATGCTAAGATGCAGACCAGAGCTACAGTTTCATATATAGTTATACTATCTGCTTTATGATGTCTTCTTTGAATACAGTGTGTAGCTTGTTAAAAGTCACCTGCAGAACTGTTAGAAGGACGCTGTGCACTACAACGACACAGTTGGGGTCAAAGGTTGCTTCTGTCACCAGTAACCACTTGTCGCAGACATGAAGACTTATTATTTGAAGAGCTATGAAAGCTGCAGTCTGCACTTGGGAAATACATGCTAGATGCCTATCATTTTAATACAGTAGTAATGTAGCAGACTCATGCCAAAGTAACAACAAATTTGTTTATACAATTGAAACTGGATGGGTGGATAGTCAAGTGACCATTTTCAGCCATAACCTGGGCCATGAATTAAGGCAACAATTAAGTAACAAAAGTAAAATGCATTTAGAGCATTGCAGACAAAGGTTAGTTAGTTGAATACTGTAAAAGTTAACAAAGGTTAATGAAAATAAACATACTAAAGTGGTAAAATTGAAACAGTAATGTGAAATGTATACATTGTTTGCACATACTTATAAAATTGACAACATGCATCAGTGAATTAACACTAAATCTTGTGTTGGAAGGGAATAATAATGGACACTGAATGTTGTCAAAATACTGTGCTTTCAATGCCTGCTTGAAAGAGGAGATAGAGGGAAAGCTATGAATTTAATAAAATTATTATTATTATTATTGTGATGTTATGAGGTAATGCCACTTCTACCAGGGAGAGTAGAGCAGTACATGTGTACATATGCCAGCATAGCTAGCTGGAGTTTTGTAAAGAACTTTATGTTATTTGACTATCACACTGATTTGTACAGATGTTTGAGTTGAAAATATATTTGTAAAGTTACTTGTGTTAAAAATGCATCAACAGTAGGTCCTGCTGGCCAGAAACAATGTATGCATGTATATTAGGTTGTATTGTTGTAACTGATCAAATATATATGTTTATCAGAGAACCTGGAAGGATGGAAAGTCTGAAATTGTGTTATAGCTTTCAGATGCTGGCACAGATCTTAACAAAGCCCTTGTGTGTATATTGTACCAGAGCCAGGTGACCAGAGGTGATGTCATCCTCTAACCAGCATCTGGTTTCTTTGGAACTCTAGCAGCAGCACTTTGGAACCTGATAGGAACATCTTTTGACAGGATATATCTCACACATCCACACAGACAAAGAGAAACATCATCTGGCTTTTGCTGTGGTAAGGCACTCGGCACACATCAGCTTGCCTTGCTTTAGTAGGTAGTTAGGGAACAGTAATTATTTAGTCAGTCAGGGACATTTGGTGAGAATAGTTCAGTATTGTGTTTTGCATCTATGAGAAACTGTACGACTGTATTATTTTTTATACCTCTGTGGTTGAAACTATGTTGTTTATTGTATTCAGTATTCTCCTGTTTTCTGTTGTATTATTTATCATTAAATATTTTAATACCTTTCATTGTGGGTGGTCCTTTACAGAATACTTTTTAACATCTTGAGAGTACTTATGCTTGTTTTAGTGACACTGTGGCCACTCCTGAAAGCCTTGCTGCTTTGGTTACACCCTACAAATTGTATTAGTATGAATTTTACACAGTATAATTGGTTACACTTTATAAAAGCCTTAGGGTAGCTGACTGGTGGCAGTGTTATTACCTCAGAGTCTGGGCAGAAAGGAACACATCTAGTAAATCTGTGCCTGCTTTTCCCAGGTGTGCATGTGTGTGCACAACTCAAATATTCAAGTGTGTGTCAGCTAGTGTGAACAGGAACACAGAGGTCCAAAGTGGGCAGTGTAGAATTTTGTGTAGACCTGGAGAGAAGAGTCCAGCCCCAGGTCTGGAGCGTGATTCCTGTGTGCTCCTAAGGGAAATTGTGCTTGGTGCAGGGAGCTGCATCTGAAAATACTGTGTGAATTCATCTTTGCTCTTAGTGACTCTCGCTCACTGGAATCAGTGGTGAGGATTGCTGGCCCAGAGTAGGATCCCATCACTTATTGTTGGCAGCTGAGTGGGATATTAATTGAACTTCAGTAGCTGGTGGGCAGTTGCCACTGAAGGTGTACTCAGCAGCCACAAGGTAAACATTCAGAGTTTCGTTTTCACAACAGTTTTATTTATTTTGTTAGTTTAGTTTAGTCAGGGAAAGCAAGCAAGAATGTCAGCAGAGGATTATAGCAAGCTGACAAATAACCAGTTGGCCAAGATGTGCAAAGCCAAATGACTGGTGCATGCCAACCTGATTAAAGAGGAAATTATTTCAGCCTTGGTAACAGCTGCAGCATGGGCCAGCAACCCAGAAGACAACCAGTCTGGTGATGGGGGATGTGCAGTCTTCAGAAACAGGACAGTTCACCTTTCCCTCAGAGAGCTTAAAAATCCATCAGGAGTTAGAGCCTGAACTGGAGGCTAAATGACTGGAGAAGCAGATAGAATTGAAATCAGAAGAGAGACTAAAATGAGAAACAGCACCAATGTGAGAGGGAGCTGTCACAATTATTATCATTATCATTCAAAAGCATTACAAAAAATGAATAACACTATCAAATTCACTAAAGGTTGGCCTCTGAAGCCAAAGATAATTATAGCTCCTTCTTTAGCTGTGTTAGAAAACTAAAAACAGTACCCTGCATTACTCTGAACATATTCATAATGACAGCTCTTATTCTAACTCAATAGCTGTTACCAAAATTGTTGTAAACAAATTTAGTGCCTACTTCACATCTAAAACTTCTGTTCAAAGCCCTGAAATATACGAACCCCCTCCCCCCCAATTATCTCTGAAGATCATGTACTAAAAGTGCAAAAAAAGACCAAAAGTACTTCCTCCATGGTACCTGAAATGTACCTGGTTATTTAATTATTAGTGTTAAGCATGCCTTTGGAGAAGCACTGTTTAAACCATTTAACCTAAGAGTAGCTACTGATGAGTGGTGCAATACAGTGTTGATGCCCTTCCGTAAGGGTGACCTTACAGTTAGTATTGTCTTTCTGCTTTTCCCGGTTAGGGGTCGCCACAGCGGAACCCCGGTCCGCTAATGATTGGCAGTGGATTTTTACGGTGCTGGGTTGGCAGCCAGACACCCAACCTTCAAAGAAGGCACACCCATTCACCTACCTGCATGTCTTTATATGTCACTCGACCACGGGGAGGACATGCAGACTCCACACAGAAGGCACTCCAGCCGAGAATTGAACGGGAGAATCTCTTGAATTAATAGACCTATCGGCCTTATAAACTTCATCTGCAAAGCCATGGAACATATAAAAACTGACCTCATAAACTGTGATACCAGGAATCTTGTTTGACTTGACCCCAACTGTTTGGCTTTGTGAAGGGTAAATCCTGTCTATTTATCCTGGTAAATTTCTTCAGAAGGGTTACGGATGCAGTAGGTTCTGGCCATATGGTCACATAGCATATCTTCACCTGGCTAAGACCTACAACACCATTTTCCATGTTGTTATACCAAAGCATAATGCTTTAAAAATCAACCCGTATGTGGTTAGCTGGATAGCAGACTAGCTGAAAGACAGAACTTATACAGAGCGTTTTGCAGTTGCCTCTTCAGAAAGTATGGAAATGACCATTGGTGTTCTTCAGGCCTTAGTGCTGGGCCCTCTCATTTTTGTTATGTACTTCCCAGATCTTCAGAGAGCCAAGACCTTTTGCTAACAAAGTTTGCAGATGACTGGAGGTGGTTGTTAAGTCACCCTATGACATCAAACCCCCCCCAGAATGAGCTCTCCCTAGTAAACTCTTGATGTACCAACAAGGAGTCAAACTGAATGCTAAAAGTGTAGTGTCAACACTTTTGTTAGACAGCTTTCTCCCATATCATATTGTATAGACAACACATTACTACAAAATGAAAATATAGTCAAGTTTCAAGTACGTACATTGATAGCATCCTCTGTTTTGACCATCATCTGACAACAGTTTTCAGGAAATCCTTTTGTTTAGCCCAGCTAATTTCCAAAGAAATATCATCAAGCTCTAAAGAGGTAATCATATCCCTATACTCAGCATTGATCAGGCCAATTATTCAGCACAGTGCCCCTTTAGGATTTATCTCACTGTACATGTCAAACAGTTGGGAAGACCCCAAAGGTTCCTAACCAAAAAGCTCAAAGCCTGAAGTTCCTGAGCTATCAAGAGAGGCTGGAAGCTTTATTCTTTTATTCAGTGTCTTTTAGACTTTTGAGAGAAGATCTCTGTCTCGCTTACCGAACTATTAAAATACTCTGCTGTCCTTTGCTCCTGGTACCTCTGCAAATCCAGTATCTCCACCAGTATTTGAACCATGGACTTACATCTTTACCACCAGATAAATAAGACATGGTAACCAGACAGGCTTATAACCCAGGGTCTCCCAATCCTTTAAACTTCTTGTGCATGTTAAGCAGTGTGACTCACTATTTTCCTTTAAACATTACCTAGATGATTGAATGTGTATCCGCAATTTATTCCAGGATTGACTGGTGTGACCCTCCTAGGTAAAGGAGGTTTGGCTTAAGGGAGGCTACTGGCTGGTCATTAGTGGTCATAAGACTCAGTGCCCTTGAACTATCCGTGATTTGTTTTCATTTTAAACAGTTTAGGAGGACTGTTACTCTGTTGTTGATTTTGTTTTTCTTTTGACATATTCATCTTTGCTTTTGCTGCCCACACTGTATCACCCTTTAAAGTGCATAGAAAAGCTTTTTTAAACCGGAGCTACTTCTGACTGTTTCTGTTAACCACAGGAATTAGAGGGTTGATGTTTGGCATAATGCTTTACTGTGTTTACCTCAAAGACAATAAGTACAAGGTTTGATTCTCACCAAGGCTGGCTAGACTTAATATGGTCCACAAGGGCAACTAGCTTAGTACTTACCTATGAACACTCATCATATGTATGTTAAATGGACAATTAGTATGCAATTCAGTCACTTGCATGAAATCAAAATATTGTTGCAGTTTTAAATATACAATTCTTTACTGACTTTGTCAGATAATAATAATTACTTTACACCCCCCCCCCAAAAAAAAATATTATAGTGCATAGAATGTCACAGTTGTGCTCCAGAAATGAAAAAAAAAAGATGACATTATGGGAGAAAGGTGCTTAACCAGCTTTTGTTAAATAACCCTAAGCACTATTAAGACAAGTTTGTGCACTAGGCATTAACATCAGACAGTGCTGACAAAGAACAATGGCAGGAGGTTTAAAAGATGTTACATACTTCACTCTGTTATACTAATAAAAAAAATAACTTTGGCCAAATGAAGTGTATAACAGGTGTTAAGGCTGCTCATTCTTCAGAGGTACTGTTTATTTGTGCCTGATCTTTGACAGCATTGTTTTTACCAGCTTTCAAAGGCTTTTAAAAACACTAAAATGGTTTGCACTCCTGCAGTTTATTCATTCATTTTTTTAACTGGTAGTACACAGAACAGATAAAAGATTAATGCTCAACAAAGGTTTACAATTGCATCTTACTGACCATAACATTTATGTGTTCTTAGTATCACATGCAATAGCAATAACCCACGGTTGGGTGTGGGTAGTGCTGGATTTAACCACGGTGGGAGTGGTTTGGTCATGAGGTAAGCTTACGCAGTACATCAGTGCTTTAGAAAGCAAGCAGCCCAGATATGGGAAGATCTGTGTTGCTTCTTTTTTTTTAAGTTTTAAGTCCAGTTTAGAGGTATGATAAAGGGCAGAAATACAAGGAAAGTCAGGTACATTTCTTTAGTTTTGCATAACGTACCCGATTCTCTTTGTATTTTCTCTGCCCTTAATATGTACCTCTCGATCTCTGAGCTTTTGATTCTGTACTCTGTCAGCTAAATCTCCATTGCTGTAATTCATAGTAATGCTCATCGCTGATGACTCTGATTCCCTGTGCTAGGACAGCAAATGCATACAGGCAGAGCTACACACCGGGTTTGAGGTTTCATGCAGATTTCATCTGGATCTGTCAGTAGAAGGCTAGGGGAACTTTATAAGTTGCCTGCAAGTCATGTGAATTTTCTTATATGCAGCAACAGACAGGATCAAGATGAAATCTGCATGATTATATGGGTATATGGATGTATTAATAGAGTAAAGTCCGGATGACCAGACTTTTTTCTGTTGGTATATGCTCGATTTAAAACAGGCACGCTGGTTGGGCTGACCAGTCAGCATGCTCATTTTTGAATGTTAATGGCCAGTCATGGTTTAATGAGCTTTACCTTTCTAATTTTAGCCTGGAGGTGAATGATGTCTTAGTACCCATGTTTGGGACACTTAATAAGTTGGTTATGATCAGAGACCTAATCATAATTTTCTGTATTAGAGATAATTTAGAGAACTTCAACATTAATATTGTAAAAAGTTCAGAATGAAGATTGTTTTCGAACTCAAAACATAGGGCTTGTACTGTGATGTGTGACTGGTGAAGAGCTGGTTTAAAAAATGTTTCAACTGTTAATTTTGTATTCCAGGATGGTGGATCTTTGGATCAGGTGTTGAAGAAAGCTGGAAGAATCCCAGAGCAGATTTTAGGGAAAGTTAGCATAGCGGTGAGTTATGGAATTTGTACTATTAAACATTCTGTGCACTTGGAATGTGTTCACTATATTTGCATGTAATAATAAATGATACAATTCTCTGCTACCTTTCTTTCAGTGAGTGAAGGCGCATCTCATTGGAGCACTGTTTTTTCCTCCTAGCTGCAATTTCTGTGGCTTACCCTTTTTTGGGTGATACAGAATATTTTCTTCTGAAAATATATCGACAGGATTCTTACTAAGCTGTAACTCGGAGTTAAGAACGAAACTCATTCACTTAAAGTATTTCAGTACTTTTGCTAGACTGCTACATGTATCAGCACACAGTTCTCAGTCATCATCACTTGCTTACCAAGTATGAACTCTAGGCTTCATTATTAGCGTCATTGACTTGTCAGAGCAAATTACCATGAAAATATTTGTGCCAAGCTTGTTTGTTGCATTCAGGTGTGGTTTAGGCTAGCTGCTTCAGATCTATGATTTTTTTGTTGCCATTTCATATGAAGGCAAACTGTTCAAGACAGCATTCAAATTGTTTTTGTTTTTTTCAAAAATGGCAACTCCCCACACCCTTATGTAGGGTGTTGTAATTCCTTTATCACATACTTAATGTAAGCAGGTCTGAGGCCTTGTATATTTCTGCAGATAGGGAGATTCCCATTACAGTAACTTCTGTCTTCAAAGTGCACTTTCAACAACCTCTGCATTGTTGAACAATTGACAGTTCTCAACTGTTCCTAATGTGCCATTGTTTTGATCCCGATGCAGGAATATGCTGTACTTGTAGTATGTGCCTTGCAAGCCCATCGGGACAGGTCTACAACACTCCACACAGTAACTCTTGAGCTTTCTATGTATGGCAGTGATTTCCTCATAAAAACATTTTACTCTGAGTTGTACAGTCTTTTATTATCATTTTTGAGGAATTAGACATATTAAGAAATCTACACTACTGTATTAATTATTTGTTCCAAGTCATTCTTCAGTACCTGTTAATCCTGTTCAAGTATGGGGGGGGGGGGTTGTCAGAGCTTATCCTCCCAGTCAGTGGGTGTAAGGCAGAGAATTGATCCTGTGTAGTGTTATCTAATTAGTTATACTTATTTGGTAATTGTGTTTATTTTGTTTTGGTTTGCATATTATTGGTTTGGAGAAGTCAGTATTTACAGGACACTGCATGTTATTCATTCCTACTATGTTACTGCATAGAGCAACACAGAATCTTATGTTTTTTCATAACCATTTTAAATGAGCACAGCATTTTGGATGAGATTACTTGATTATACTTTAATTGCCAGATTTTTTGGCACAGTATTCATTTTATGTAATCTGGCCCTTTGGTATTGAGGGGTAAAAATACCCCTTCAACTCAGGTAATCCCAATCTGCCATGTTCTGCCAGAAGAATCAGTTTAGCCCATTTGACTCTTGCCATCATCCCTTCACAGGGAAAAAGTCCTTCAGCTCTTTATTAATTGCTATCCACAAATTCTCTGGTTGATAAAAATATAAATATGTGTGTCCTGTGTATAAGACTAATGGGACTAAAAACGTTTTAGCTGCTTGTATCTTACTATCCATATCAGTATACCACAGTTTCCATTTTCTCAGTTTTATATTATTTTTTATTTAGTCTCCTCCACATATCTTTAGCTGTCACACTAGAAAAATGTTTAATCCATGCTGCTAAATACTTCATTTTATCATGTCACCATAAATATGGTTATTGCTGAACCTGTTTACATGTGGGGACATCATTTACCACTATTGCCTTTGTTTTAGCTTCTTGAATTTTGTATCCCGAAAAGATATGAAACTGTCTCAAAATGTTCCACAACATTGTAATGTCTCTTTCTGGTTTTGTCATGTGTAAAATAATATCATCTTCAAATAGATCCGCTTTTCTTGACAACCATACCAATTATATCCTTAAAATTCTGAGTCCCTTATTTTCTTTGCCAATGGTTCTAAATATAATGCAGATAGCAAAGGGGAAAGAGGATAATCCTGCCTTGTTCCTCTGCTCAAGCAGAAATTTTCGGAGGACCCCACTCACTTTAATTTTCACCTTCGATCCCTCATATATCCTTCTATTTAACCTTATAACTTTTTCAGGAAATGCAAATGCTTCCATTGACATGATCATAAAGTCCCAATTTACTCTGTCAAATTCTTTCTCTGCATCAAGACCCACCAACAACAGTGGTATTTTCTTCCATTCTGCTTCCCTCTGGATTATCAGTGTTCTGTTAATGTTGTCAAATGTTTGCCTGTTCTCCACAAAACCACACTGATTGACATATATCAATTGTGGTATTACTTTAGCCATTCTTTTAGTCATTATATACATGAACAGTTTATAATCATGGTTTAGTATTGAAATGGGCCTGTATGAATCTGGATCTACTGGATCTTTACCCTCTTTAGGTATTACAGCTACACTGCTTTCTTCCAGATATTTATCAGACGTTCTTTATGTTTCACTGTTACAGTCCTGACTATTGGCATTTCCTGTCGTGAAAGCCCTCAGCCGGCCCGACTACCAGAGAAAAATCTTTCTGGCTCCCAGGCTGGCGGACGCCCTGACCAACATCAGTATGATTGGGTGTAAAGGTAGCCAGCCTGTGTCGTGATACCAGTCTTTTCTTGCCGTAGAGCCTGAAGCAGTATTCAAGTGCATCAGTTGGTCCATACGAGAGAAAGAAGTGTCATCGGACAGACAAGTACCCCATTGGGAACTTTTGTCTTTCCTTTCGTCATGTCAGATAAAATTAATAACTGTCTCTGTTGTGGTAAGCAGATCCCACACAGAGACTTCCATTCACTTTGTGTTACTTGCCTAGGCCCAGACCATGACGTGGCCAGTTTTCGCTTTTGTGCACGTTTTAATACTAGAACTATTAGGTGAAGGGCTGAATTTCTTGCAAAGTTCCTTAGTCAGCAATCTGTTCTTTCATCTTCTATGGTGTCTGTCAGGCATTCCGAATTTGAACAACCTAAGCATAAGAAAGGGAGGAAGGAAAAGCTTAGGCCTTTGGATGACAATTTTTTGTCATCTGCCACTCCTTCCAGGCTTGCTGTTGTTGAACAAGGTGAGACACCTTCACAGCCCCATTCTGTTCAGAACCGGTGACTCAGGCCTCTGTCAAGACCCTTTCAGAGTCCGACACGCTATTAGTTCCTTCCACCTGTACACAAGCCTTTGACACGGGCTCATCGGTCGGGTCCAGGACTGCTCAGCAGGCCTCAGCTTTCGAGGAGTATGCTCTGGCCAGAGACTGTGCTTAGGCCTCGGCCCACTCCAGCTCCGGTGCATATTCAACACTCTTAAGAGACAGGAATCAGGGCTTCAGATGCTGTTAGGCCTAAGGCTTTAGCCACTCCTTGAAAACCTTCTGTATCCAGGCCTTCAGTTAGGCCTTCTGGCTGCACTTCACAGGGACCTCTGCAGGATCTTATTAGACTAGCTGAAGACATGCTTTCCATTGTTAGACCAAGGCAAGCAGTTTCCCCTGGAAAAAGAAAAAGTGATGATCCTCCAGAAATTTACCAGGATCCCCTCATGTCTGAGGAAGAGTCTGATCTAGAGGACTCTGGGTCTGAGGAGGGCCCTTCCTACACATCATATGAGGACTCTGACTCAGGGGAAGTCCTTCCTTTTGCTTCCCCCCTGAGGATTTTACTTCTGGAGCGGCCCTCCATGCCATCAGACAACATTTCTAGTTGGTGGCTCAAGACTACCCACAGGCAATGAAGAGAGTTACTGAGTTCCTGGACTTAACCTGAACACAAGCCATTGGCTATTCCACCCAGTCTGGAAGTGGTGGAGGATGTCTTCCAGGAATCTTCTTTAAAACCTGACTTCCTTCCACCTTCCCCAAGAAAACTGGACAGGTTTTACAGGCTTCAAGATTTCTATAAGTATCTTTACAGAAACCCCACTGCTGCCCCTGAAGTGATCACGCCAGGACCTAAAGGAGCCAGAATCAGTTCTTCCAGGATTTTTCTTCCCACAGATAAGAGAGCAGGGCCCATGACAGTTTTGGCAAAAAGGTTTATACTTCTCCCACTCTCACCAAGAGGGCCCTCAACTACCAGTTTCCTATGATTAAGTATCAGCAGACTATTTTGGAGAAACTCTAAAACAAAAGGTTTCCACCCTTGAAGATAAAAACCTTTCCAAAGAGTTGTCAGCCCTTTGTCATTCCAATGCTCAAGTAGCTAAGCATTATCTCCATTGTGGTTATGATGCCATGGAAGCATCTTGCGGAGCTGCTACCACTGGATCTGTTATTAGAAGGCATGCTTGTGTCCTAGAACAAGCTCTTCCGGACCATGTTAAGTCTAATCTGCTGGATGCCCTCCTTGACAAAGATGTTCTGTTTCGCCCCAAAGCAGAAGGTGTTCTTAAAAAGATGTAGGACAAGGCAACATCTATGCAGACAGTGAAAGATTTCATCCAGGTGCAACCTCCCACGTTTCACAGAAATGTTCCTGCCAGACATTCAGGCAAACATTTCACAGAGCACTTAAAATACTCAGGTTATCCATATGTCCCCCAAAATCAAAAGGCAGAGGCACTGGCTCAGATTCAAATTCTGTGCTCACAAGGAGCACTTGAGTCAGTTTCTCCTCCTCAGTCTGGAATAGGATTCTATTCCAGGCCTTCCTGGTCCCCAGAAAGGAAGGCTGTTGGTGCCTCATCCTGGATCTGTCCAGTCTCAATCATTTCCAAGTTCAAAATGTTAACACTCCAAAAGTTCCTGGCCATGATTTCTCCCTAGGCCGTTATGGTCTCTGTAGACCTAAAAGGTGTCTACCTTCACATTCCTATTCAGGAATCGCACAGAAAATGTCTTTGCTTCAGGGCAGGATCCAGTCACTATCAATTTTCTACTCTGTCCTTTGGCTTATTTACTGCACCAAGAGTGTTCACGATTTGTCTAGCACCAGTAGTAGCCTTTTGCAGGACCAGGGGGATCCAAATCTATCCTTACCTGGACGACTGCCTCATACAGGCCACAGATCAGACAAAACTCCTCAAGGACCTCAAATTCACCCAGGACCTCATCTCTGGGGTTTGCAGTGAACCTTGATGCATCACCGAAAGGATTGTTTTTTGGGGGGCACTTCTGGACTCCTCTCTACTTCTCTACAGAGGGCATGCCTCCCTCCAGAAAAAAGTCTCCTTTCTGACAGATTACTTACAAAGGTCCCAAATGAGGATTGCATCTCAGCAAGGAATTCCTGTGAGACCTGGGATACATGGCTTCATGTATCCTTATGGTCCCCCTTGCCAAACTACATATGAGGAACTTCCAGTGGTACCTCAAGAATTCATGGTGTCAGAGCTCTCAGTCCCTAGAGACAGAGATTCCCTTGATCCCTTGCCTCAAACAGGAGTTGGCATGGTGGGCATAGGCTTGCTCCCACAATCAGGGCCTCCCCTTCACATTCAGTCCACAGGGACACACCCTAACTACAGATGCTTTAGAGACGGCCTGAGAGGAGCTCATTTCCAGAACCTACAAACACAGAGAAGGTGGGATCTCAACAACAAGGACAGGTGCATCAATTGGAAGGAACTCATGGCTGTACAAAAGGGCCTGATAGCCTTCAAGGAAAAATGGACACCAGGTGCCCTGTTAATAAGGACAGACAATACCACAGTCATGTGGTGCATAAACAGACATGGAGGAATGCATTCCTACCCCCTGTGTCATGGGAAACAGGATACTCTTTGGATCTGCACCTCATAGCACAATACTTACCAGGAGTTCAAAATGCTCTGGCAGACCATTTGAGCAGGAATCTGATGGACCCCCATGAGTGGTATCTGAACCCAGAGATTTTTCAGAAATAACCCAAACTTTGGGAGTTTCACAGGTAGACCTTTTTGCATCCACGAAAAACACTCACTTGGAAAAAATCTGTATGAGGAACAAACAGGAGGCGGCCTGGAAAACAGATGCCTTTAACTTCCCATGGACCCAACTTTTCATTTATGCACCCCCCCATCCCCCTCCTGCCTTAGATCCTTATCAAAATAAGGAAATAGGGCCCAATAACAGTACTGATAACTCCAGACTGGCCTAGAGAGCATTGGTATCCTCTTCTCCTCAAGTTCATCAACCAAACCCCTTGGCTTCTGCCTCAGAGGGTATATCTTCTCACATAGAACGGGGAAAAATTGGTACATCTCAGCTTGCAGACCCTCATCCTTGCAGTTTGGATAATCCCACATCATCCTTCTGTGGTGCTACGCTGAGTAAACAGGTGCTAGATATCCTCAAAGAATCCAGAAGGCCCAGCACTTGGAAATCTTACAAAGCTAAATGGAATAGGTTCTCTATTTGGTGCAAAGATCACCACCTAGACCCAAAATCAGCTCATATTTCCAGTATCTTGGAATACCTGACTGGCTTGCTGAATCAAGGATCTAGCTAATTTTTCAATTGAAATCCATGTTTCTGTCATCTCTGCATACGTCCCTTCTCAACCCCCTGTCTTCTCCCATCCACTCTTAAGACAACTCCTTAGGGGAGCAATTCACATTAGACCTCCCAGAAGGAAATCTACCCCCCCATGAGACCTAAACTTTGTGGTAGAAAAGCTAACATTACCTCCTTTTGAACCAGCAATTTCTTCGGATCTAAAGTTCTCTTCATGGAAAACAGCACTGCTACTAGCTATCACTTCAGCCAGGAGGGTTTCTGAGTTGCAGGCCCTCCTGGCAGTGGAACCCTTTCTTATCTTCGACAAGGATAGGGTCTCTTTTAGAACCAATCCATCCTTTTTGACCAAGGTGGTCACTAACACCGTTCTGAATCAGGCCATTAATCGCCCTACCTTCTTTCCTAACCCACAAAAGAAAGGAGGAGAGAGAGTTCTGTATTCCTTGGATATTCACAGACAGCTACGGTTTTATCTGGACAAGACAAAAGCTGTGAGAAAAACTGAACAGCCTTTCATTACCTTTGACCCTGGCTCAGAAGGCAAGCCAGCCTCTAAGCAAACTATTCCCAAATGGATCTCTCTTTGCATCTCCTTTTGTTACAGCTTTCATGGCAAGGTCCCACCAGCTGGAATTAGGTCATACTTCACCAGGGCTGCTGCAACCTCTGCTGCCTTCATTAAGGGTGTCCCCACCAAGGACATCTTAGAGGCTACCACCTGTTCCTCAGTGCATACCTTCAGCATGTAGTACCACTTGGCATCCTTCTCCAGATCTAGAGCAAGCTTTGCCACTGCTGTCCTGCAGGGCATCCTCTTCTCTTTAGGCTCCTTCCTCCCTCTTTTCAGCTTTAGGAATCTTCCCAATAGTCAGGACTGCAGCAGTGAAACATGAAGAGCAAAGTACAGTTGTGTGCACTTACCGTAAATGTAGATGTTTGAGTGTATTCATTGTTGCAGTCTGCTTTCCCTCACTCCTATCCCCTTAGCCTACTATGTATGTAAGGTGTTTCTGTCTTTGCAGTTTAGCCAAGGAACCCTTCCTTGGTTTTCTTTCTCTGTCAGGGTCTCCTCTGGATACCTCTAGTCTTCATAGGGCTTCTCTTAGTTGGGGGCAAGAAAGTGCTGGTATCATGATGTAGACTGGCTACCTTTATACCTGAGTGTATTGATGATCAGGGTGTCCGCCAGCCTGGGAGCGAGAAATACTTTTCTCTGGTAGTCGGGCTGGCAGAGGGCTTTCACACCAGAAATCCTAGTAGTCAGAAGTGCAACAGTGAATACATTTGAACATCTAAATTTATGGTAAGTGTACACAACTGTACATTTTTCCCTCCTAGCTTCCAAACTTCCACAAGAATACCATCTGTTCCTGGGGACTTTCCTGTAGATTGGTTATACATCACATTTTTTATCTCATGTCCTTGTTTCCTAACCATTAGTAATTGAGCCTCATCTACCTGTTTGGCATATTTACTTCTTCCATAAACATTTCCATTTGTATCTTTTCTTGATTTCTATATTTGTCTACTTTATGCAGACTTTCATAGAATTTCTGAAATATTCCTAATACCTCTACAGGATCTCTAATTACCTTCCGTGTTGTAGGCTCTCTTAAGCTTGGTGAAACCCCTTTCAACTTTCTATTACCTGAGTCATTGTGCTAAAAGTTTTTTTGCTCTAGCATTGCTATCAAAAAACAGTTGCTTAACAGCAATCTTTCCAAACTCGTGTATATTACCAAGGTAATCCCTTATTTTTTGCTTAGCATTTCGCAGTTGATCCTGTTCTTGTCCTGTGAGATTCCCTGTGTTCTGCAGTACTTTAACATTTGTCAGTCCCTCTAAATTATTCTTGTTACTCTTTAACCACATCAGCCTTTCTTTTATTTCCACCTTATTTTTAAATGCCACGTTAATTTTATCTCACTCCCTAGCTTTATTTTCAGAAGTAATTTCTATCCTCTTGAGTAGCTCCTTAATTATCTCCACTACCCATTCCTTAAATTCCTTTTTTCAACAGATAGGTGGGAAGTGCCACTGTCTCATTTTTATTTCATTACCCTGTGATTTTATTTTAGTTATTATTGGACATGATCTGATGGTTATTGTGTGTGTATCAAGTCCTTCAATTAAATGAACATGTTCCTGTGAAATGTAAATTCAGTCTTGCCTAGCCCAGCGCTAACTTCACTTTTGTTTTAATAAAAGAACTTCGATTTCAGCCTGGTCTGTGGATTTTTCTTCTTTATTCAGTTTTTATATTTGGGTAATAATATATAAATTCACTCCAAACTCCATTTACTGAATTCACATCTTCCATGCCGATTAGTTTCATAAATTTCTTCAAACATCTACCCTCCTTTATTAAACTTTCCTTTCTGGGTCCCCCAGACACACCTTCACTGCAGCAAATCAAATTCCAGTCCCCACCTGTAAGTAATATTCCTTGCTGAAACTGATTATTTCTCCCAGAATTTTATTTAGGTCCATTATAGCAGTTTTAGGTGGAATATAAATACATGCCAGTGTAATCCTTCTCCCTTGTGAGTAACCCCTTAGCACTACAAAATTGTCATTATTATCTTTGTTATCCTCTTCTGTCTGTGGTGGAGCGTCTCTTGCAATTAAAACAAGTACTCCTCTTTTCCATTGTTCCAGATATTCTGCTGAATAACCATCCTGAAAACCTTTCCTTATCAAATTCACATGATCAGTTCTTCGTAAGTGTGTCTCCTGTGACATAGCTATTTGCACCCTATATTTTAATATAGTTTAGTAGTATTTCTTTTTTGTACTTATCTGTGAGACCACTGACATTTAAAGACATTACAGAAAGCATCATTGTATTAAAAAGTTATTATTCACACCTTTTATATATAACGGGTCTATGTTAAATAAACGAACGCTTAAAATGTTGAGTACAACATACTCGAACACTTTTAAGAGAATGTCGAAAAACGCAGTATTGAAAATAAGTCAAAGCCCCCTGTACCCCCCCATGTGGGGGGCTGCACCCCCACACCCCCCTAATTATATATACCAACTCCGAGACCGCACTTCAGTGCAGAAAAGGGAAATTCTCCCTTTCTGCATTGCACGGCGCCGTTAGCAGTAGCTTACATGATGTAATATGTCACATATGTCAGTGCTGGCCAACCAAAATATTTCGGAACTCCATTTTCTGACATTCTGGACTGTCTATTATAAACGTTCGCTTAAAAGTGTTTGAGTATGTTGGACTCGACATTTTAAGCGTTCGTTTATTTAACATAGACCCTATATAACACCTTTTTTGTTAAATGTGTAGTTCCAGCTTTTGCATTGTATGCATACAGTGTCTGGCAGGTTGAACTTTTATATAGTTGTTTCAGGCAGTGTCCATTTGAGCCTATGGTCACATCTTACAAATTTTTGTTTTATTGAAAGCCCTCAAAAATGCCCCCAATACCCCCTAAAACCTATTAATGTAAAAACTATGTACATCTTCAAGTATTGAAATGTTATCCTAATAGGAACGAATGTCCCAAAATGACAGCCACACTCACAAATTTGAGTTAAACTGAAATAAAGGTTAGTCATGCTAAGACACATGGTGCAGCCTGTGCTTCTACTTAGTGCTGACTGATTTTGTCTTATCTTTATAGCTCTCCCGGATGAGAAAGCCCATGAATGTGAATGTTATCTCCTAGCCGGTTTCTCCTTTCTTTTTTTCTACAGCCAGTCACTCTCCACCAGACTGTAACCAATTTCTGTTTATCAGATTGTCTCCATGGAGATGTTTGAAGCAGACAGTCAATTTCTCTTTATCAGATTGTTTCCTTGAAGGCATAAGGGCCAAATATAGAATTGTTACTAAGCATACATTCATTTCCTAGAAAACAGCCTCATAATTTTCAATATTCTTTTTCATTTACTATTTGTTTTCTCTTGAAACTTGTTACTGAATCAGTCTAGGGTCCTTAATCCAGTCATTCCTCCATGCAAAAATAAGGAAAAGCACATTAATTTTTCTTTTGTCATCCTGTTTTAACCAGGCTTTTTTTTTACATTGCATTGCCTACATTTCTTAAAACTGAAGAAGAAAGAGAGAAGAAGAGAGAAAGAAATTAAAAAAAATAAAAGAAGAGCAGCACTTATTTACAATCCCCATTACACTTAAAAGTAACTGAGAAAGCTTTACTTTATAGCATCCAGAAAAATGTTTTCTTTACTTAGTTAACTTTCTCCCCTCTCTTCCCCTCCCCAAATAATTTTTCCAGTCATTATTGACTTGAAGTAGGGCATATACTTTAGAGTCCCCCACAAGTCCAACAGATTCTGGAAAAGTCTAATATCTCCAGATTTTCATGTTCTGACATATTTCACAAATATAACTATTGCATTGCAATCCATCATTGTTACTGGTTTTATTACTGTTCATCTGCCTCTCCCATATCCTATCTTTGCTTCATTTCCAATGTACACTCTATAATTCTAGTCAACTCTCATGCTCCCTTCCTTCTCTGCAACATTTTTCATTGAGACAGTGGAAAAGGTTTCACAGGTACAGTCTCTCTGTGGTCTTTTATTACCAGAAGAACAAGAAGCAGAATGTCCTATTTCGCAGATCACTTTTTGTTTGACAGACTTTTGTATTTCCGCCTTAGCATGTTCTTCTTCAAAAAAACGATTTTGTCCCTCCAGGGAAGAATACCTTGAAGACAGCTGGGTACAGCAATTTGAATCCCACACCTGTATCTCGACATTCCCTGAATAGTGGAATGAATTTTCCCCCTCTTCTACCTGGTGTACAATCACTAATCATTCTCAGCAAATACTCTGCTGTCTCCCACTTTTAATATTGTATCCTTCTGCCACAGTTTTGTCAGAATCAACTCCTTCTGCTGGTAGGCTTGCTTCTTTACTATTAAAGGTCTAGGTTGCTTTCTCATAGCCAGGTTTGGAGAATACACACAATGTGCCCTTTCAGCTAACAACTCATGCTGTGAAATACCAGGCCATTTGCCTATTTCTGCTTTCATAAAATTAATGCTGTCTGTTCCTTCAGCTTCTCTGGTAGAGGTGAAATTATCAGGTTTTTCCGATGTGCTTTGTCCTCTAATTCTATTATGTTTTGAAACATCTCTTCCTGAGCAGTCTGATATTCAGCCAGCCTTTTCTTCATTTCGACCTCTGATTTTTGCAGCGTTATCACCTCATCTGAATATCTGTTTAAAGCTTCTTCCATTTTTTCCAGCCTTTTGTTGTTTCTGTTGATGTACTACACCAGTGTTCCATTTATTTTAACCAGGTCTTTGTGCAGTTGGCTTGTGTCTTCTTGTAGGTTACTGGAAGTCATGTCTGGAGGTTGCATTGCTTTTTGCTGAACAGCTGCAGAACTTTCCCCAGTCAGTGTTCCTTCCTCAATTTTTGTAGCTGATTTTTTTCTAGATGCTTTGTATTTCTTTTTCCTGGCATCCAGGCAGTACACGTACTAGCCAGTCACTGAAATTTACCCATAAACATAGAGTATACTGGCCTTTTCTGTTGAGTTTCTGTTTGCACACTGGGAAGAGCTAGAGTTAAACTATTACTCAATGTGCAAACGTCTTGGAAGTCGTAGTGTAGTATTAAACAACCATGCATGATCTGAGCATGCTGCAACAGTTGGTTTTCCCTCTTGCTATTTGTTTAGGACCTGCACTAGACTTCGTGTTTCAGAGATGTAACTAGGCAGGGGTGAAGGGAGCAGAAGCCCCTGGATACAAGATGCCAGTTGGCTAGTGGTGCAGTAGTACATTTGTGGTACTCAGATTAATATTATG